>NW_022146053.1:615032-822581 GCF_002938485.1 Sitophilus oryzae | reverse complement strand
AATTTTCAAATGTAGTAAGCTCTAATTATATTATTATTTTCTTAAGATTTCCCCAAAGTATACGTATACAAAATTAAAAATAAACAAAGGCTTTGACAAATCTCCGGTAGACTTGGCAACATAACAAACAATAACAATAGGATGTTGGCATTCGCATAAAATGTAAACAGTTCCCCTGTGGTTCAAGCGTAAACGTATCTACGTGTATTATCTCGAATGGTCTAGACGCTGTGGGTGTTATATTCATTTTTATTTTTACAGGGTGTCTTTCGTATTTATTTTGTTGACATATATCGCATCTATTTATAAATGTTTGAATGGAATTACGTACGTTTGGCCAATAATATTTATCTTTTATTTTTAATAAGGTCTCTTCAATTCCGCGATGATTTGATTTACTAGTGTGGTAGTTTTCTATAATTTCGTCGATATCGTTTTTATCGGTTACATCGATCAATTTTTTCATGCAACGTTTAAATTTGATTGAGGGCCATCGAAAATATGTTTGTAAAGTTGTTGAAAACCGTTCATAGATATCGGGATTTTCAAATTAAACATAATATTGAACATCTGGTACAATATAGCTCTTAAGAAATGAAATTATATCTTGTTCAAAGTTATTATTTGAAATTTGGACTATAAGTCGTTTTTTCTTTCCGAATAAAATCTTTGTTTTTGTTTTTACAGGAGAATGTAAAACAGATGATATAAATATTTGATTTTGTCCGTAATTTACAGCATAATCCACTATTGGTATACCTACTACAGGGTGTTGCTCTGCGTTAGAATGAACAGTAGCGTCTTCGTCTTGGTTTTCTACATTATCTATGGTTTCGATTTGATTTTCGCGTTCGTCAAGCTGTACTTGCATTGATATATTATCAATATCACGATATTCGGGTTTATTTATTTCCTTTCTAATTAATTGATCTAAATCGATTGGGTCGTTAGGTATTTCTTCGATATTTGTGGGTTCAATAATTGATTGGTTTTCAGTTAAATCTTGATCTGTTTCTTTTACATGAATTTCGACACGAGATAGGGCGTCTGCGTTAGTGTTAAGCTTTCCTTTTTTATATACAATTTTATAGTCGTACTCTTCAAGTTTTATTATTTATATAGTCTGTTCAACGAGAAGATCCTTGACAGTGATAGATGTGTCTGTCATTTTAATTTCAAAGTAGTTTATTTTATTTTATAAATAAATAAGTTGATACAACTGGAACGCATAGCAGGAAATATTTAAAATTTGATTGACAAGATGACAAGTGATTACTTCAAAATATTGTGAATAAAACTATAAAACTGAAAAAATGTAATCGAGTTATTTTATTTAATAAAAACGGTATGTGTTAATACAAAACAAACAAGAACAAGACACTACATACCAAAAAAATATAAAAAAGAACTATTATTTACTTTCAAGCTTTATGAAACTACCCGCATTTATGATTATATTTATCAATATAACTTATGTATAAATACAAATTTGTAATATTCCACAGGAATAAATAAAACAACATAGGTAAATAAAACAAACTATTTTATTAATAATAACTCCTACCAAATTTTATACCTTAAAGGTTGATTAATTAACTTTAATCTTAATTTTTTTAAACCAGTACCTTATGACATTATTTTTCTGCAGTACTAAAATCCATTATTTACCTATCGTGTGATGTCGATATTTTACAGCTACTCCAGTTTTTAGTATGTGTTTAGTTTGATCCTTCTACCATATACGAGATGCACTTATCTACGACGAAATGGTATACAAACTTTATCGATGGCAACTTCATTGGTGTATAAGACTTTCTGCCTGGGCAGCAAGTATTAACCATAAACTGTGCTCTGGGTCTACAGTTAATTTTCACTCGATTTTTCCTCCACTTGACTTCAAAAGACACAAAACACACGTAATAATACGAATCAAAATGCATCATCTTCCAAAACGCAGGGTATTTAATAAAAGTTGACACAAAATTATAACCTATAATTTGGCAAGACTTTGACAAGCGTCAAAAATGACAAAAATCTAAAGGCGAGTTCATACGCATCGGCGTCCGTTTGTCGTTCATCGTTCCGTCAAACCAATAAAATTGAAATACAATCTGTCATTTTTTAAATAAACCAATAAAACTGGTTAAAAACAACAAGACACGACGTATGACGGATTTATATTTAAACCCATCCATAGATAACTTAAAAATTATTAGAAACTTTTTTTAGTAAAATAAATAGATTGGTATGGGACGTCATCTGCTTTTCTTCTGTCATCGTCTGTCGAAATCTTACCTGAGAAAAAAAAAACAGAGTATACGCCATCTGAGTAATTTAGAATTTGGATCTTTTAATGACATAAGCCACTACAAGGGTTTATGGTCAGTTATAATAGTAAATTGTCTACCGAAAAGGTATGGCCTAAAGTATTTGGTTGCCCATACGATAGCTAATAGTTCTTTTTCAATTAGAGAATAGTTTCTTTCGGAATCGTTTAATGTCCGAGATGCGTATGCTATTGGTAAATCTCGACCAATAGGGCCTTGAGATAAAATCGCGCCTATAGCTACATTACTCGCGTCTGTCGTGAGATTAAAGCTTTTAGAAAAGTCCGGGTATTGTAAAATGGGATCATTCATTAATAGATTTTTATATTGATCAAAACATGAAATAAATTCTTCATTATGTTCGATTCTGGCATCTTTATTTAAGCATTTGGTAAGAGGTTTAGTAATTTTGGTAAAGTTATTAATAAAACGTCTATACTATCCAAGGAGTCCAAGGAAACCTTTTATCTCTTTCGTAGTTTTTGGCAAAGGGACATTTTTAATGGCTTTAATTTTGTCTGGACTTGGTTTCACGCCGCTTGGGGTAACAATATGGCCTAAATATGCTACTTTCTTGCGTAAAAATTCCGATTTATCAAGTTGTATTTTAAAATTAGAATCTCGAAGTCTTTGAAATACTGTGCGTAACCTATCAATATGTTCTTGTAACGAAGTGGAAAAAACTATTATGTCGTCTAAGTATGTTAAGCATTTTTCATTCTGAATACCTCGTAGTATATTATCCATAATACGTTGAAAAGTTGCCGGAGCATTTTTTAGTCCGAATGGCATACGAAGATACTCATAATGACCGTTTTCTGTGTTAAACGCGGTTTTTTCTATATCTTTTTGGTCCATTTCAATTTGGTGGAATCCGCTAGCTAAGTCTAGTGTAGTGAAATACTGACACTTGCCTAATTTGTCTAAGAGATCGTTTATGTTAGGTAATGGATATTTGTGTCATTGTTAGTTTTTTCGTTCAATTTTCTATAATCTACAACAACACGCCACTTCTGTTTGCCTGAAGCGTCGCTCTTTTTTTTTGGGGGACTACCCAAATAGGGGATGACCATGGCGAATTGCTGGGTCGGATTATATTTTGATCTAACATTTTTTTTACTTGATTTGGAACTTCTTGACGGTGAACATAAGGATATTTATAGGATTTGGAATAGATAGGAATTTCATCATTAGTACGTATTTGGTGTTTGATTTTGCTAGTGAAAGTTAAAGGTAAATTTCGTCATAAAAAATATCGGAAAATTCGTTACATAATTTTAAAATACTATTTCTTTCTTCTTTATTTAAATGGTCAATACGAAATTTGGAGAAATTAAATTTTTGTTTTTGTTTTCTTTCGGCGTTAAAATTATTAAGATTAAATTGTTGTAGGTCATTAACATTAAATGTTTCGACATGTATCGACTGTGTAAGATCTAGAGTTACATTTTTCGTACTGCTATTAAGAATGGTAGTCATTGCTTCGCCGTTTTGCGCTGTTGCAAGACTTTCTGGTATTTCGCAGTTTTTAAGCTTTTGATACGGTATTATTATATCGCCGTTTTCGATATTAGTTTTTATTTTTATTATTTGTTCACGTATTGCTAAAATATTGCAGTGATCGTCAAATTCCGATGGTGTAAATTTTCTAAGCAAATTACGTAAGGCTATTTTTGTAAATATTTATATTGATATCTATTATGAATTCACGTACTTGTATGAATTATATTACTGATTAGGTAACTAGGTTACTACTATTTATATTTTATTATAATTTGTAAAACTGTGTACCACTCTAGAAATAAAGACTTTGAATATCTACTAGTGGGTAAATGAATTTGTAGATATAATACGACTTTTCTTGGAACTTTAGTTTCGGAGATATAAATTTAATCGGAACTATTTGAGAAAATTAATTTTATTTTTCAGAAACTATTTGAGACAGAGTTTAATAAAAATGCTTTTTATATCTACTAGTGGATAAATGAATTTGTAGATATATTACGACTTTTCTTGGAACTTTAGTTTCGGAGATATAAACTTAATCGAACCTTTTTAAAAAAAATATTTTATTTTTCAGAAACTATTTGAGACAGAGTTTAATAAAAATGCTTTTTATATCTACTAGTGGGTAAATGAATTTGTAGATATATTACGACTTTTCTTGGAACTTTAGTTTCGGAGATATACATTTAATCGGAACTATTTGAGACAGAGTTTACCAAAAATGCTTTTTATATCTACTAGTGGGTAAATGAATTTGTAGATATATTACGACTTTTCTTGGAACTTTAGTTTCGGAGATATAAACTTAATCGTACCTTTAAAAAAAAACATTTTTTTTCAGAAACTATTTGAGACAGAGTTTACCAAAAATATTTTTTTATACCTATTCCTGGGTAAATGTATTTGTAAATATAGTATGACTTTTTGAAACTTTTGTTTCGGTGATATAAATTTAATCGGACCTTATAATTTTTTTTTTTCAGAAACTATTTGAGACAAAGTTTACCACCGGTTCTGGAACCGGCTTTAAATATCTGTCGTGTTACGCGTGCGTAGTGAATATGCTGTCTTTCAAGTAAATATCTGGACTCCGTTATGTAGCCTGAAAGTCGACCGAAAGAATTTATCTCGTATATATTGAAGAGTACCTTAAAATCCTCCAGCCCATATCTTATGCCGTGCATATATTACATAGTGATAAAAACACATCACCACTTTTTAATAGACATGTATACGATGACATCTAAAATGTAATTGTAATAAGTACTACAAAACCGGTTTAATTTTATTAAAAAAACATATTTTTGTGCTAGTAGTTGTTCTGAAAATCAACCGTTTTATTTTATGTGGCTTTAGTCTCATATTTACCAACAATAAATTAATAGTATGATACTAGTAAGAAAATCGCCTAATTGGTAATGCAAGAAAATTAGTATTTACATTTATTTAAAAAAGGTACTTAAATTGGTTGTCTGACTTGAGGGTAATTATATTGATTTAAGTCATTTTACTAACTTAACTTGCAGATCATCATGAGTTAAGTTAAAAATATAGACTGAAGTCATAGAAACGACTTAAAAACTTTATATTGATTTAAGACTTTACAAAAATGACTTGACTTGAAATAAAATGATTAAGTCATAGAATTAAGACTTAAATAATTTGAACTTCATGTTGAATTTGACTTAAATCATTTTGATTTTAGAAATGACTTAAGACTTTGTAAAACTTGGAAAATAAGTTCGTCATAATAATGCTTTTATTTATTCACTATTCTAATAAACAATAGGCATTCCTGCGAAAACTCTCTATTTATTTATCTAGTAATGCTAAAACACCCTATTTTAAAGTCGATTAGAGAAAATAGTATGATTCATTGGCAAGCGATGTAAATATTTGCGATCAGGTAAAATTGTGATGTAAGAGGAGGCTTAGCTTGCCTGCGGCAGGTCAGTAGTAGACTGGCCAGCCGGCTGTTGTGTTGTGTTTTGTCATAGAGCTGAAATTTGGGGGTTGGGAGTCTTTTGACTATAAACGTTGCAAGTACTGTAAGGCAACGGGTCGTTTGACCAGAAGAAAACCTCTTGTGACGTCTTGCCTTCGAGGTTGGTCTTGAGAGTTTGAGGTATCCCTTGTCTTCTCGATTGACACGATGCGGCGTTGGGGTAGAGAGACTAGTGAGGTACCCCAATTAGCTTATTCGATTGGGATGCGAATCTGTTTAGCGGCAGAATTGCGTCCGGGGGAAGCCCCTATACTATTTTAGGTGACACTAGCTAGTTGTTGAAGATGATTAACCAATATATAACCGAATGATATTTGAATTAGATGGAAAATATGGAATGGGATATATTGAATAGAATATGTCAGTGGCTAGGGGGCGGAGTACCCCCGGGTGAGTCTTACTATTTAACTATCAATTTTATCCAGATCAGTAAATGTTTGTTCTGTTATTTTCATGTACAATGAGAGAGTGCTTGCCAATGACCAACTAAATGGATATTTGGGGTGAATTTGCATTGTGAGACCCGGTTGAGTAAGCCCCAGAAATAAGCGATTTTACATTCAGGTGTGGGGTCAAGCAATCGGTTCACTAAAAGTATCCTTCACATAAAAATATTATTTACTTACATTGAACATTATTATTGTTTTGTTGACTTTCATACATTTTTTAAATAATTTAGCATTACTAGAGTGTTCGTCAGATTAGTAGACGATTCATTAAATCCCCTGGTTCCGTCACTGATTAGCAGGTTTTACATTTATGCATTTTTTCAAATTTTGTTATCAAAATTATTTTTAGCACGTATATTCTAAAAGTGCTTTTCCGGTCTCGCAACAAGAGATCATCAAAATATAATTGCTAGGTTATTCTTAATTTCAAAAATTTGTCATTTCAATATTTTAATGTCCTGAGCAGTTTAAAAGGAGTGTTACTTATCACAATCCAAAATAACTCGCATGAATTTGTTTGTAACATTGTGTGTGTCTGTGTAATCTGTTACTCTATTACATCACATTTCTTAAAGTTTGTCCGTAATTTCAGTGTTCGAATATTTTGTTTTTTATGCCTAAATAAAACTCTGTGGCGATAATATTTATTCAAGGCAAAAGAAACGAAAACTTAACAATACAAAAACATAGGCGTTTTTGTCAACTTAAAGTAAACAAACCAGGGTCCGCAATAATCGATAAATTCTTAAAGAAAAGGTGGACACACACTAGGCCTATAAATACGTAGGTAGAATTTCTTTTTCAAAAAAAAAGGAAAAAAGCTTTCAGTTTATTCAAACGTCTATAGTATAAATTCTTATATAATTTTCACTGAGAACATCTACATTTTTTACGATTAAATCTTATTTATTCGGATTGACTTTCATAAATACTTTTATTTGTTTCAAAGATCAAGAAATTTTAATTCTGATTTCAATCAAAAAAAACACGTGGTGGCATATGAGAGTCTTTAATATTTTGTCAATATACAGGAAGAAATATATTGGTCTAAAGTCTTTGTATGGTCTTGCTTTCCAAGAAGTGGTATTAGTATACTAGTTTTCATTTTTTTTGAAATTTATCCGGTAGATAAAGGAGTGTCTATTAAATTCGATAGAGGATAGTCTACGTCAAACAAATTTCAAAAATTACGCAGGAAACTTTTTCAGATGTCGATTTATTTTTCAAGATAAACGCTAAGTAACTCTTTCAATTTTAGTAATTTAAACCTTTCTACTTTTAGCGTTGTGGTATGATTCCTATGACAAAATCAGCTCGTTTGAATTGATATACTCTTGGAAATATCTATAATGTTTTCAGCATAAGAAGTGTTAAAATTTTCTTGGATACTTGGACGTCAATTTTGGAAAGGGATTGTAAGGATATGACTTCATTACTGCCTACCAATTTTTTATTGTTTGCCTCATTTTCGTATGATTAGCACGATATCCATCGATGTTATTTTTCGTAGAACGCTTTTCTATCATTCTGATTTTATAGTATTCTGTTTATTTTTATAATCCTCCCAACTGAACATTTTTATACGTCTCTACTTTGAGTATCGTCTCCTAATTTAAAACTGTATTAAATAAAATAAAAAGCTGTTTAAACTAAAGTATTAATTTTGAATTAATTTTAAATTTTTCTTTAAAGTAAAATCTGATCAAAATGTTTTCTTTTGTATGAAAAACACTTATCACCGAGGACATAGGGTTAAGACATATGTAAATAAATTAATGTTTGGTTTGGAGGATTCTTGGTTGCGGAGGATTAAGGGCCTGATCCTCTTCGACTGGATTCTGATTGATGGTCTTTTTGAATCTGAACTTATAAAATTGACTGATCAATTGAACTCAACAAATTGAACAATAAAATTGGTAAAAAAAATGTGCTCTATTAATATTTATTCTTGTTAAGACAAATTAAAAGAATGATAGGCATTTTTAATTGATATTTCATGGCAATAAGGATTCATTTTTTTAATAATATCTATCCTTAAATAGATAAATAAACAGATAGTTTTAAGATCATAAAGAAACAAATTAGAGGAAAATAACACCGTAAATCAAAGACAAAACCAATTCTTACTCAGCTCGAAACATTCAGTTGTTTATATGTAACTATAGGCTGACTGAAAAATATCATTCGACATTATCGACACAAAAAAATATGCATTCACAGAGGTTGGCTATCAGACTGGTTGTTTTTATTTTATTTGTAGCTGTTTTAAATAATCCATCTCACGATATTGGGCACCACTCTCTGAAGTTCTTCGACCAGAATGTTCTTCTGCCTCGATTACGTCCTTCCTAGATTTTCCCCGCCACAGAATATTCTGCAGTAATTGAGACTTGGGATCTCTTAGGAATATATGCAAAATATTCTATTTTCCTTTTCTTAAGGGTTTTACATGTCTCTTCCTCTTTGTTCATACGGCGTAGCACCATGATATTTGTAAGTCTATCAGCCCAAGGAATTCGTAACATTCGTAACACCATCTTTTGGAAGCCAAAAATTTTGATTATTCTAATGGTTCATATTTCAGTGGCATATAATAGGTTAACATCATAAAGCATCGGAGCATTTTTGTTTTTAATTGGTTTAAGTTAATGTTTCTACTGCAAAGAAATTTCTTGAGTTTTAAGAAAGCTTCGGGCTATCTCGATCCTCCATATTACTTCTTATAACTGGTCGACAGTTTTATTTATTATTGTGTCCAAGTGCTTGTAGTATTGGACTTTTTCTATTGTCACATTGTCTATGGATATATTAAAAATTATATTTTGGTGTTTTGTCGTAACCACGAACTTTATTTAATGAAATTTGTATTCAGATCATATCGTTTGCAGGAGACATTGATTCTTCGAAATAGATTCTGCCGATCTTTGTTACTGTCTGTCATTACTACTGCATCATCAGCATATATAAGATTGTTGATTTGGCGACTATTCACTTTGATGTTCTATATGCCGCATCTCTCTGTTGTGAGGTTTTTGTGGTTTCGTAATCTATGTCGTTTTGGTGGTAACAATGTTTTTCAGTAGCTGTTGTAGGTAGTGCGTGTATGTGTTATTGATGTCTGAACAGGGTCCAGATATATTTTATTATTGCAGTTTGTTCTCAAACATTTATTGAAATATCCTGCAATTGTTGATTTGTGTGGTGTTATCAAGAGATAATTCATTATGTCCTCTCTAAGAATTGGTGGTGGTTCCACATTCCTATTTGGCGTTGTACGGCGCTGATAATGGTGTTTTTATTGTTGATTTTGCTGTGTAGCGATCGAGGACAGTGGTGTCCCATATTTTCTTTGTTTCTTAGTACAGTCACTGGGATTTAGCTCACCACCTGTATTGTTGCACCAACTGAGTGACGGTCATTCGATTGACAAACAGAATGCCTGTAACCAGCAACTGATATTTCACTATTTACAAAAGTATGTGCGTTTCTGTAAGAAATACAATAAGAGATTTTCTTGATTAAAATGGGTATCTTAACATTTACGGGTATTAAAACATTTTATTACTATACCAGCAGCATCTAAATACAAACATGGACCCTTCGTAAAACACAAAAAAAACTGCTATTCAATTCTCTGTTGTGTTTGTCATCTTTTATATATTTACAGTTCTTCAGTATGTATGTTGTAGTATATTTCATGTCAATATCTCTAATCTTCAACATCTCTTTTGTATATTCACAATTTGAACATGTTTGTGTAGGCTGTACAAACCTATGTATAATGCTCTCCGCTGCAGTTTGGACAAATTGGTCTGGAGCTACGGTAGTTGTTTGCTATATGGCTGTATCTGCACCATATACAGAAATAATACGTTTACATACTGGTAAACAGAGAAAGTGTCGCACTCAAGTGAAAATCTTTTAAGTTTTGTCTGACAATCGAAAGGCTTGAATGCACAGTGTCGATCCTAGATTTCATCTTAAAGGTAACAGATCCCTAAACAAAAGGTTGTTTAGAGCACTCCAATATAACATTAAAACAATTTTCGTACTTGTCTTGTACTCTTAGGGTTTTTTTCTTCTTGTCAAAGGCATTTTAATATCATAATATGTATCAGAGATTGTGTTTTTTACTGCTTGGTAAAGTTTTGCAGCGATTCTTCCGTATCGCCTTCTATTTGAACAAAATGGTGTGCAGCCGATTTACTTTTGTGTTAGTCGGCGGTTTGATATTTTCCACTATGCAGTTTTTAGTCAACTTACTAATTTTTTGTGTTAACTATAAATGACCGCTGTTTATTTTTAACCACATCACTAAAATAGGACATTTTATTGCCTATGTATTTGATTGAATCATTTCTAAACACTCTTTTGTTTTTAATAAGATTTCTTCATTTTTACTCTGGTATTTATGTAAAGATATAATAGGTTATAACCTAACCCAAACAGCAGATATTTTTGTCATTAACTACTGTTTTATACGCTGTGGTTTTTATTTAGTGGGTTGAATTAATTTTCTAGCTTTGTATGCATTCGCATGACATCTGTTCTAAGACTTGTGTGTCAGACAACAAGTGTGTAGGGCACTTTTATTTGAGGGTTTAATTTTGTGACGTTTGTGTAGTTGTCAATTGATGGTTTTATTTTATTTCACGGACTAGAGTTGTCAGAGACAAGATTTGGGTTGCTGGAGAGAGAAGACAGACACTGTCAGATTAGAGTTGCGTGGGCGCAACTAAGTTCAGGTTGGCCGAATGTAAAAAATAAGTTCGTCATAATAATGCTTTTCTTTATTCACTATTCTAATAAACAATATGCATTCCTTCGGAAACTCTCTATTTATTTATCTAGTAATGCTAAAATACTCTATTTTAAAGTCGATTAGAGAAAATAGTATGATTCATTGGCAAGCGATGTAAATATTTGTGATCAGGTAAAATTGTGATGTAAGAGGAGGCTTAGCTTGCCTGCGGCAGGTCAGTAGTAGACTGGCCAGCCGGCTGTTGTGTTGTGTTTTGTCATAGAGCTGATAATTGGGGGTTGAGAGTCTTTTGACTATAAACGTTGCAAGTACTGTAAGTAGTATATCTAACGGGGTTCTGGGCAGATTTGACCTTTTTCTGATATCCAGTTTGACCTTTGCTAAAAATAGTGATAGGATGATGTATATGAAGCGGCGCACTACTGCGCGTGTCTTAACTTGTTGAGCGAATAGGTGACGTAATTTTTCTTTTTGCCCTTTTTTGATAGAGTTTGACCTTTGCTAAAAATAGCGATAGGATGATGGATTTGAAGCGGCGGACTACTGCGCTTGTCTTAACTTGTTGAGTGAATAGGTGACGTAATTTTTCTTAATAGTTTTAATAGGTTGACATTGACGTAATTTACGTGTGGCTGTTGATGATGTGTTAAAAAAATGGTGATATGTAAATATTAGGTTAAATAAAGAAAAATTGTGACATTAATTTTTGTTTGTTCGTTAATGAGAGAAAGAGAGAGATAGATGAGCGTGGCGTAACTTAGGCCCAGCGTGGTGCCGTGCGGATCAATACGGAATAACTGATAATTATGTGTAGGTAGAAATAAAAATCAATTGTTAGTTAAAGTATAATGTATGTTTTTATTTAAATCTTTCTAGCATAAAGGTACCAATGGCCTATATTATATACATTTTTAACAGCACACTTCAAATTATTATCAAGATGTTTATTACAATGATATGATTTAAAAATAGCATCTACAATATAATCAGGAGGGTAATAGGTAAAGCCTGCTTCATCCTGGCTGATTCCAATTGGTTCATAAACATCAAGAATATCTGTGGTTTTTAAATATTTTTCCAAAAATTTTTTTGTTTGCCATCCTTTCACAACTACTGTTTGGTGTATATAACGACCAATGTGCTCTTCTAAAAAGGCAGGAATATCCTCTTGTTTTAAATCACCATATTGACACCACTCTATACCATGTACACGGTCTGTTTCCTCGGATATTGCTTTTGCTAGCCTTGCATTAAAGAAATTTGAAAATTCTAGAGCCATTGATACAAATGTATGTATTAGTTCTTGATTATGTCCTGGTTTGTAAATTGCAATTTCTTTACAATGGAATGGAAATGGAGCTAAAACATCATTATCACCTTCAAATCCTTGAACGTCAACAAATATGACCATGATTGTTATTTGTTACTTGTTTATCTGCTGGTATGAAAACTACTACTAATTTTAGCTAAGAGGATAACTCTCCTTTTATAAACATAGTTTGAAGTGGTGGTGGTGGTAATAAGAATTTAGGTTGGTTGTTATAATAATTATCTATACTTTAACAAAAATTTATTAATTTTCATATTTTTTCACAGTTTTCCTTGACTTTTTTCTTATTTTTTCTGCAAGTTGTTAATCTAACAACATATTTATCCTTTTGTTCTTGTAAGAGCTCCTCTCGCTCGAGACAAGCATTTAGATTGGTAAAGATTTTCTTATAGTTTTGTGTTTGTTTCTGTAACTCGTTTTTACATTGATTTAAATCATTGTCCACATTGTATAATTCATGTATTAAATCTGTCATGTTTTTTTGAAAATTCAATATTTCTTCTTTGTTGTCACTTACTAGTGCATAACAAATTTGAATTTTTTCCTCAAGGATTTCAACTTTTTTCTTGAATAACACTAGAGTAGATTCCAATTCAATATTATTTTTTATAAGTTTTACTTGATTAGTATAATTTGAGGATTGTGTTATATTTATCGTTTTACTTTCACACTCATTAAGTTTATCCATGCATATATCACTAACTTGCTGTTCGTTATCATACCACTCAATATAGTTATCAAGTCTGGAAGTGCATTCTCTATATAAATGTAGACTTGTGTTATATAAAACATCATAGTCGTCTTTCAAATAATTATAATTTTCATTACATGGTTCGCAAACATTACTGTTGGTACTATTGGAAGTCATTAGCATACCATCAACAAATATAAAAAGATAAGTTATTAATAGCAGCTTAATACCCATATTATTTGAAATGGAAAATTTAACTTTTAATGTTCAATTTGAACTATTAATTTTATTTTAATTTTAGACCTTTTATAGGACTTATTTTAATTAGGGAGGGGATTTTCTGAAAATGTAAATAAATTAATTTTTTTTTCATAAGTTAAGAATATTTTAAATCATGCATTCTAAAATCATAGACATTATAGTATTTTCAGTGTATATATAATTTATCAAACACGTTTTACAATATTTTTTTCCAAAACTGTTATGTAAAACTTGTGTAAATAGACAATGACATATTTTATACTGAAAAAGATTTTCCATTATAATTTTATCATCGATTAGATTTCTCTCGCTCGTTTCCTCTATCTTCGTTTCCATGGAAATAATGTGATGGCGTATGTTTTGCTTTGTTCTTGTCTTTGAAATACCTTTGAGCTACACAAGGTATACAATTTACGTGAGGCTGATCTGATTCTCCTTTGCACTTAGGACACTTAGATGTTGCTGGTACAGGCATTGTTTTATTACTAACTAAGGTTTACAGGATTTTGTGGTTTTATTGATAAAAAATAAAACAAAAAAAAACAATTATTTATATTTATTTATTTATTTATTTATTTATATACCAGTTATACAATAAGAGAGCATTTTCTCGAGAACATCTTTTAACAGCAAATAAATGTTTATTACAACGGAAATTAAAGTGTTTTTTATATAATCTTTTTAACTTGTCTATATTAGGACAATCTATAAAAAGAAATTCTTCAACATTATTTGATATAAGTTTTTTTAACCAAATTTTTTTATCAAAGCCTTTAACATAAATCGTTTCATTATTTACAATGTCTGAAATATATTTTGAAATCGTTTCATAAGAAATAAACTTAATATCATTTTCATCCCATTCAAGTCCGTGGATATTATGAGTCAACCATTTCATACGTTGTTGAATGTTGTCATTGAACCAGTTAAGTTCATAAGGATAATTCACTAAGGTATGATGTATTGTTCCATCGTTCAAGTTAATTATGGTTATTTCTTTACAAATAAAGTGACTGTTTTTGTACTGAAATCCCTGCACATCCAAGATAAACATTTTTAGGATACTGTTTTCACTAGGTTTGTTAAAGGATTATATTTTACCAAACGGTCGTGAATTATTAAACAATAAGCTGTAGTATTTGCAGGAATATTTTTTGTGGTTTCAAATTCCAATCTAATATCTATTGCTCCTGTTTTAAGCGTCTCGTTCTGATGTGAGCAATCAATTACAACGAAAGGACAAACTCCATGGAATTTAAGTGGTTCATAACACGGTTCGCCATGACGTCGATAATAATAGCTTTTTTGAAACTGCGCATACATTTCGTATAATACCGCCCATTGTTTGGTATCAAAATTAAGATTTAGGTTATCATATTCTCTTCTCTTCCTTCTCTTCTCAGCCATTACTCATCACTGCAGAATGTAGGCCTCTCAGTTTCTTCCACTCGTTTCGATTCTGTGCTCTCCTCATCCAGTTCTTACCGGCTACGGTTTGGATATTATCAGTCCATCTTTTAGGAGGTCGGCCGACTGGACGTTTTGCTAGGCGTGGCCTCAAGCAAAGAAGTCTTTTTGCCCATCTTTCCACGGACTATCTGGCCAAGTGTCCTGCTCAAGACCATTTAGAGTTAGCTATCCTCTCTACGATGTCTGTTATCCTCGTCTGTCGGCGAATGTCTTCATTTCTAATGTGGTCGCGAAGACTGATACCCATCATGGCTCTTTCCATAGCTCTTTGGCTCACTCGCAACCTGTTCACACTTTGTGCCGTCATAGTCATAGTCTCCAAACCATAGGTCATGACAGGCAAAACGCATTTGTTGTAAACGTCTCTTTTTAGGCTATTTGGGATTTTGCTTTTGAATATAAAGTTAAGTTTATCATTTTTATATTGAATATAAAGTTAAGTTTATATTTTTTTATATATTGCCCATCCGAGTTTGATCCTTCTAGAAATTTCGGTTGTTTGATTTTCCTTGCCGAGTTTTATGGCATGACCTATGTGAATTTATGTGTTTTTTATTACATTGGACATAATCAATCTCATTTCTTGTTGATCCATCGGGACTAGCCCAGGTCCATTTTCTGTTCGGGTTTTTGCATAGATGTTGTGTTGCTGAAGGAAGTTAATAAGTTTTTCGCCCCTTTCGTTTCTTTGTCCTAGGCCATATTTCCCTATATATGGGCCATCGTCTTTCTCCCATTTGCCTATCTTAGCATTATAGTCACCGATAAGGAGGGTAAAATATGTTTGAGGTGTATTTAAGGCTCTCCCTATATCATCATAAAAGTGATCCATTTCGTCCTCGTCAGAAGATGCAGTTGGTGCGTATACTTGAATTATTTTTAATGAATATTTTTTATTTAACTTCAAGACAGCGAAAATTACTCGATTTGATATGGATTTGAACTCTGCAATATTCTTCCGATGTTTAGTGAGATGAGTATAGCGACTCCACCCTGCGAGTCTATTTCAGAATTTCTTTGGAACAATGTGCAGCCGTTCCTTAGGAGAGTACACTTCTCGCCTTTCATCCTTGTCTCGCTGATGCCAAGTATATCCCATTTTATGTTCTCCAACTCTAGCTCCAGCTCTGAAAATTTCTCATCCGTTCTCAATGTCCGTGCATTGTACGTTGCTATGTTCAGTATATGTTGGCAGCCTGGTGATTCTTAGGGGACGCTCGGGAGAACCATAAACTCTCGAAAGCCCAAGTTATCGAAAACCCGAACGCAAGCGAACGGTAAACCGAATGGTCCCGATTAGAAGTTATCGAATCTCGGCTCCTCCCCTCGTTATTTGTATTTTAAATTGTAAACAAAAGTCAACGCAATTTGTTTTTGGTGGAAATATACACTTAAAATATTTTAAAATGTAAAGTTATCTTGCAAAATCAGAACCTGAAAGCCTAGAAATGCGGAATCGGTACAAACCAAAAATTTAACTCGTGAATAACATAGAAAATAGAAGCCCTTAGTTTTGATATTTATTTTAAATGCTAGCCCAGACTGCCCAGTGGAGTTTTCAAAGATATAAGAAACACGGAAATTATTAGTAGTGTTCACCATGAATTGTTACAAATTTCCAGAAATTAAAAGGAAATAGGAGGCGTGTGTTCAAATATTTTAAAGCAAGATTTTGTCAGTGATTATGGAAGCCTAAAGTTGCAGGCCATATCCTTATCAAAACAAAAAGTAAGGCTTATGATAAACACTTTTCCCCATAGTTTTTCTATATTTAGTGATTCTTTTAGGTCAAAAATCTACAGCGTATGAATAGTATGTAAACCTGAAGCCTGAAGCTGTGAGATTGTGTTAGAAAGGAATTCAACATCAAACTATACTGAACTCTAACCCTGAAAATGTTAATACAAATCCAAAGCAATTACCAGCATGGCAGGAAAATTAAAAGCAAAAGTTTCATTCAAATAATATTGTTTATAAATCAGGATCAAAATTACATTACTTCACTTTGAAAATAGGACCGGGTGAAGAATATTCATAATGCGGAGCTTAACCAGTTGATATAGTTAGTGTAGTTATTGTGATAGTAATGTGTTGAATTAAAATACTTATTTCTGCAGAAAAACGTGAGCCTAGCTTAAAGGATACTGTATAAATTTCTAATGTTTTTTTTATAACTGATGTTTACCTACTTTTTGTGTTACATCATGTGGCGTTAAAATATTTTTTTTGGAATACTTATATTAAATTCTTTTAAAAATCGGTTTTGCCTTTTATTTTTTCCCTCTAAGGTTTTGTTTTAATATTTTAAATACTTCTTAGCTGATTTCGTTGAAGGTGATACAATTCCTGCAATTCTATCATAAATCGACCAAATCAGATTATAAAATGGTCAGCGTGTGTTCGGCTAAAATTTAGATGTCTTTGTTATTACACTAGTGTAGGACCAGTATTTTGTTATTGAAATAAAACAGAAATGTAGAAAACAACGTTTATTTTAATAAATTCAGTACCACTTAAAGTAGACAACAAACACCAAGTCAAGATATTCACATGTTTATTTTGATGCCCAATGCCCAATTAAGTTATAACTTCTAACATAAAAAAATATCTACCTTTTTGGCAAAAAGAAAACGGTTACTAAGGTTCGAATTTTTTACTAAAGCCTTCCGCTGAAAACTAATTCATAAATATAAATTTCTTTTGACGGAAAACATTATGAAAACATCATAAATCTTAATCTGCCAAACCAGCACTAAATCAAAAATCAATGTTACATTCAAAATCATTCATTGTTAAAAAATATTTACATAAAAGGGTAATTACCCATAAAAGATATTAACTATTACATAATGCTATTAAAGATTAATTTAAATATTTGCATAAAATCTGCTCGTCACATGATAAATCTCTAGATCATATATAATTTATATACAAACACAGTATACAAATATCTTAAAAATGTATTTCTATATATATGATCTAGGGATTATATAATGATCTAGGATGATTTTTGTCTATTTGCCCAAAAATTTGAAAGAAGAACACGTTTTTATTCTGTTTCGGCCTAGACATATCCTAAACGAAGAAAGGAGGAGGAGCTTAGGCGGTTTACAATCGGCTCCGCACGACCGCCCCCGATACTACACGAAAGTTTCGAGAGTTTGAACTTTCGTCAGGATAAAGCCACCTCATTCTTAGCACTCGATTCCTTGTCCGTCCGCTGCCTTGATCGGGGATGTTCGAGCCGCCAGGGACTCGGGGCCTTTGTACTTTTTGTGAAGTCATGGAAGTATTGAAAGGGATATTAGGAGGGAAATATTTGGTTTGATTAGGAACTGAGGCTGGGACAGTGGTTTCCCCCTTTTTTTGGAAGTGGGAGATAAACCAAGGCTCACGTGGGCAGTGGCGCATCCCTGAAGTAGATCTGTCACCTATCGGGATCATAGGTGAGTATCTACCCGCTACCCCCGGGTGAGTCTTACTATTTAACTATCAATTTTATCCAGATCAGTAAATGTTGGTTTTGTTATTTTCATGTACAGTGAGAGAGTGCTTGTCTATGACCAACTAAATGGATATTTGAGGTGAATTTGCATTGTGACTCGGTTGAGTAAGCCCCAGAAATAAGCGATTTTACAACTTAAATCTTTTTAAAACTGACTTGTTGCAGCTCTGGTTTACTTTACTTCTCTGGTTAGGATGAAGGGTACTTTGGAGTAGCTTTTTGAGATATCTTTAGAGTGTAAAATAAAAAACTACAATTTTATAAAAAAACAATGTTTATTTGTAAACATTTATCATGACCAGGAGTAAATAAATATTACAAAATTGTTTTATTACTAAAAAGAGAAGTTTTTAAAGCAATATACAGGGTGTATAAGTAACATGTGCAACATATCGTGGGGAGAAAGCTCATGTAAAAATAAGGTTCATTATTTCATTCTTTTTCTGGTCTCATATGCAATCTTGCACGTTGGAGATCATTTGTACATTCTGTTCAATTAACGTAAGGGTATTGTCCTCTTCCCGAAGGTATACCGGGTGCATCTCAAAAGTGGCTAACCCCTATAACTTTTATATTTTTTTCAGATAAAAAAATGAGACTTGGTATGGTAGTATATGACCTAAATTACGATTGATTGACCTATTCAATTGTTTTTGGTCACTTCCTGTTTCACCGGAAAGGACTACAACTTTTGATTTTTAAATAGCACCTTCAGTATTTTTTTTTACTTTATTCGATAGAATGACATATCATATGTCAACTTTTGACATTCTCGCTTAATAAAAAATCGCATTTTAAATTTCAATTTAGGGTGCCATAGACAATGTTAAAAACACTAATATTTAATCAAGAGGCCTTGGAAAAATAGATTTGATCGTCTAATGTTTTTAGTGTCTTGTCCTGACCGATTAAAAGATGCTCAATTCTCAATTTTTTCAAATGAAACCAGGGTGGCTTATTAGCATATTTGGAACGAGCATTTTTTACGAATAATTTTATACCACACACTTGGTTTGATTAGGTTAGGTCAGTTAGGTTAATTTTCGTTCTGAACCGCATTATATAATTTCAAATAAACCATATGCGAAAATGTCAAAAGTTGACATATGATATGTCATTGTATTCAGAGTGACAATTTCTATTGAATAAAGTAAAAAAAATACCGAGGGTGCTATTTAAAAATCACAAGTTGTAGTCATTTCCGGTGAAACAGGAAGTCAACAAAAACAATTGAATACGTCCCCCCCCAATTAATATTTATTTATTTGATATACTAACGTACCAAATCTCGTTTTTGTATCAGAAAAAATAAAAAAGTTATAGGGGTGAGCCACTTTTCAGACGCACCCGGTATAGTTACCGCGTCCGGTATGCATATTTGTATGTTGTACACAGATTACGGTCGACGGTATTGTAAGTTGTATTCGCGGCAGCACTTTCTTTGATAAAGCGAGTGCAACATACAGAAACATTATTTATCGTGTATGCAACATTATATGTATCACATTGTAGCATGTGAAGGAAGTTATTTAAATATACTGTCGGCGATATTATGGGTCATTTTGTGTTCTATAATCTCGCAATCTTGGTAATCTTACAATTGTAACGGAAGAAGTTTCATCAACAATTCCAGTGACCTTCTCCAAAAGAGATAGGATGATTAGAAGTCATATTTAGGCAGATATCTTGAAAAATATCAACGATGATTCCAACGTTCTTGTTCCTACAATATCTCATTTCTTGGAAAACAAAAATAATTATGAAAATAACGTTAAACAGGCTACTTAATCATTTCCATACTGCCTTTAAGCCAAGGCATGCAGAACGGAAACCAAGCACGGGCACTTAAAAATTCAAAACAAAACGATGAGGACCAAATACCTATATCTCTACAGCTAACATTAATAGGCCGTAGTTATTTATAAGGTGATTTACGGCGATGACACGTTAGACGTTTATGAAGAACCGGTAATAGAATTTTTATGAAAATTTGGATTTATCCATGTTTCTAAAATATTTTCATCAGTACAGTGTTTCCGCATTATTTGAAAAGTGGTAGCAACTTTCTTATTTTAAATGGAACACCCAGTATATTATTACATTTTTAAAAACTACTTTCATATCTCACTTAATCTCTACTTAATCATTTCCATACTGCCTTTAAGCCAAGGCATGCAGAACGGAAACCAAGCACGGGCACTTAAAAATTCAAAACAAAACGATGAGGACCAAATACCTATATCTCTACAGCTAACATTAATAGGCCGTAGTTATTTATAAGGTGATTTACGGCGATGACACGTTAGACGTTTATGAAGAACCAGTAATAGAATTTTTATGAAAATTTGGATTTTTCCATGTTTCTAAAATATTTTCATCAGTACAGTGTTTCCGCATCATTTGAAAAGTGGTAGCAACTTTCTTATTTTAAATGGAACACCCAGTATATTATTACATTTTTAAAAACTACTTTCATATCTCATAATTTTTCTGTGATACTAACCTATACTTATCTCTAATAGTTTTTGAGATAAAAAATAAAACATGTGTAAAATTGACAAAAACATGATCGTGAATAATCATTTTTAGAATCATGAATTAAACATTTTTTAAGTTGAAATTTGGGGTATAAGTTATCGATAGTCGATATATTCGATCTGTTTAAATAAATAGATTGGATATTACACAGGGAGAGCAAATATATTAATTTATTTTTGTTTGTTATAAAATTGCTCAAATCTTTGTTATTTTAAATTCAACCCTATGTATATTATTTAAAAAATCAAAAGACTAATAAAATTGCTTTTCAACGATATATCATGTTACTATACCTAAACCTTCCCGTTTCTTAAGTAGAGCTATTTAAAAATTAATAATTCTGTGATTATATCAATAATTTAATTAGCTATATTAAATAACAATAATTTGAACGATTTTATAACAAACGGAAATAATTATTTTTTATGACCTCCCTGTTTGATATCCAATCAGCTGATTTAGGCAGATCGTGTATGTCGACTTTCCTTAACCTATAAACGAAATTTTAGCTTTCAATATGCCGAATTTATGATCAAAACCAATGTTAATTCAAGATCATGTTTTTTGTCAATGTTATACATGTTATACATGTCAATGTTATACATGTTATACTAAAAATTTGTGCGGAACAGCAATTTAATCTGGGAATCAACAGAAGACGTAGACATCGTACTTCCTTGCAAGGACAATTTTGAATCTGACGACAGGGAGGTTACAGATGCTCTTCGCAAATTTGGGGGGAAAAGCGGTCTCAAAAAGCAAGAGAAAGGTGTGGGTGGAGTAGCTCTAATGTTACACACATTAAGTTTTCCCGATAAAGAAGGTATTCTCTCAACTACAACGAGAAAACTTTGGTATCCTATAATTAAGGATAATAAATCGAGAGAGGTTGAAGAGACTACAATATTTAAGAGTGCGAGAGAACTGAAAGAATTAACCTTAAGAAATAAGACGCGTAAACTGGCATTACCAGAGATACAAAGTAGCGAAGGGGTATTATTCAATAGAATGGTTGACTATCTATTTGAGAAAACGGAAATACAAATAGTACGTTACAGTGTCCCAAACTATGCAAATGTGACACAAAAAGGAAATAGTGAAATTAAAAACAATGACAAAACTCTAATTGGGAAAAGCAGCATGAAAGGGAAACGTCAACAAGAAGCCATAGTCGTTAATATGGAAGAACGTTCTTAGGTAGATATGATAAGAACCCTAAAAGGAGCACTAAATCCCAATGAGCTCGGAGTTGAAATTAAAGAAATGAAAAAAACAAGGAAAGGAGGTCTGCTTCTGACGGTGAAAAATGGAACAGACAAGGCTGAAGTATTACTAAAAGAGATTAACGAAAGAATACCAGAAGCCAAAACATCTTTTATTAAAACGAAAAAGACTGTTTTCTTAAAAGGACTGGATGAGGCAACTACGGAAGATGAGGTACGCAAGTCCGTGGCCGAAACTCTAGCAGTTAAACCGGATAGTTTTGAAGTAAAATCGCTACGACCAGCATATGGAAATCAACAAAATGTTACTCTAGTGATGTATGAAGAGCAAGCCAACACTCTAATAACATTGGGAGAAATTAAAATAGGGTGGACCAAAAGTAAAATTAAGGAACGAGAGCCCAATCTGAAATGCTTCAGATGCTGGGAGCCAGCGCATACCAGGGACAAATGCGTAAATCCTAGTAGAGAGGCCCTTTGTTTAAAATGCGGCAAAACAGGACATAAGGCTGCCACTTGTAAAGAAAATCCGTTTTGCATATTTTGCAAAAAGGAAGGGCATCAGTCTGGAGGAACCAAATGTGTTTTTGCTAGGGAGAATAAGATGAGGAAGGATTCATATAGAGAACAAGATATGGAAGAGGCAGCTGTACAACATTAAGGTCTTACAAATAAACACAAACAGAAGCAGGCAAGCTCTCGATCTAGCTGTAGCCACAGCAAAACATATTAAAGCTGATATTTTAGCAGTAAGTGAGCCCAACAAATGTGCTATCTCTGGTAGGAATGATTGGGTGTACGACAAAGAGTTAAACTCCGCAGTTCTAGTGCTAGGACAGAGTACAAGTGTCATATTGCGAGGACAGGGTCCCGATTTCTGTTATATACGCACACCAGAATGTACACTGTACAGCTGCTACTCGTCCGGAAACAAAGATTTAAGACGTCTTGAAGATACTCTGCAAGAAATCCAACTTAGTATAAGGAGTAATAGAGAAAAAACAGTGATCGTTGGAGATTTCAATGCGAAGTCACCGCAATGGGGAATGCCAAATAATGATACCAGAGGAATGACTTTAACCGACTGGTTGGCGACAAACAACCTGAAGGTAGCGAACCACGGTAACGAACCAACTTTTCAATGTGGAAACTATGGGTCCATTCTAGATCTCTTTCATCGGAGGACGTAAATATAACACAATGGAAAGTCAGTAAAAAAGAAACTTTAAGCGACCACAAGTACATTATATTCGAAATACTAGAAACGCATCGGAAATTGCACAGGGATTCGAAGAGTAGAGGATGGCAAGTGGGTAAGCTAAACCTTCAAAAACTTGAAGAGGCCAGTAAAATGTGTAATTTGCGAGAGGAACATCCTACTGTGGTACACTTTGCAAAAGTACTCAATGACATTTGCGATTATTCAATGCCACGCAGAAGTTCTTCAAGAAGGTCTCCTGTGTACTGTTGGAACGAAGATATTGCTCGGCTGCGAAGAGAATGCTTTCAGAAAAGAAGGGCTTTTATTCGAGACCGACAGAGAAGTCTAATTATATCAAATCAATTAGAGAGTGAGTACAAAAATTCGAAAAAGAATTTGAGAGATACAATAAAAAAGTCAAAGAAAGACTGTTGGAAGCAAATCTGTGATAATATCGACTGTGATATTTTCGGAAAGGGCTATAAAATATTGATGAAAAAAATAAATGGATTTCCACCCAAACCTAATTTACCGATGGATGTTCTGCTAGAGATAGTAAAGCAGCTTTTTCCAAATCATGGGAGAACTGAAATATGCTCTACACTAAATAGTGATGAAAACATATGTGATATAAATGTTTGTGATATAAAAAGATGTGATATAAAGGTCTGTGATAAAAAAAGCTGTGATATAAATGTATGTGATGTTTTTCCGAATTTTACACCGTTTAGTTTAGAAGAACTAACCGATGCTTCCAAAAGGTTAAAAAACAAAAAGTCACCGGGACCAGGAAATATACCTCCGGAAGTGCTAAAACACTTAGTATTGATTAATCCAAAATATGTATTACGCGTATACAACCAATACGCCAGCAGAGGAATCTTTCAAAATGAATGGAAAACTGCTAAGCTTGTGTTACTCACAAAAAATACTAAAGCTCTAGGAGATCCTTCCTCATATCGTCCAGTAAGCCTGCTTGATGTGGAGGGAAAGCTTTATGAGCATCTAATATTGGGCAGATTAAACAGCGAGTTAGAAAAAAGCGGAGGCCTCTCTGAACGTCAATATGGTTTTAGGAAAGGAAGGCAAACAACTGACGCCATTAAAAATGTAATTCAGATTGCAAAAGATGCAGCGAATTTTGCACACCGGAATAGAAAATTTTGCGTTATGGTAACAGTCGATGTTAAAAACGCATTAAATTGCGCTTCCTGGGACAAAATTGTAGAAAAGTTACAAAGGCGAGGCATAAACACTCATTTACTAGCTACTATCCAATCTTACCTGAGTGGCAGGAACCTAATCCTAGAAGCAGACAGGCAGATACAAGAGTTTAGTATTAATGGAGGTGTCCCACAAGGATCGGTACTTGGACCAACCTTATTGAACGTTTTATATGACGATCTATTCCGGATTGATATGTCAATGGGCGTGACTTTAATTGGTTTCGCTGATGATGTCGCTATGGTTGTAACGGCACATAATGAGGAAACAATAATGAATTTGGGAAACGCCGCTCTAGCAAGAGTAAGACACTGGATGATGGAACATCAACTCCAGTTAGCACCACATAAAACAGAGGTGGTAATATTGACAACACGAAGGAAGATCACTCCCATATCTTTTCAAATTTTGGGGTCTGAAGTCGGCCCGAGTAAGCTATTGAAATATCTGGGGGTATGGCTAGACAGCAAGTTAACTTTTGAAGAGCATATAAGCAAAATTGCCGCTAAAGCAGAAAGAACGGTTACGGCGCTATCCTCGTTGATGCCAAATATCCAAGGTCCTAGGTCATCCAAAAGACGGATCCTGACAAGCGTTGTGCATTCACAAATTCTATATGCCGCACCGGTGTGGCACAAAATAGTTGAGAACCGCAAACGTTTGCAGAAGCTTGTTAGAGTGCAGAGAGCATTATGTATAAGGGTGAGTAGTGCATATAGAACCATATCAGGAGATGGAGTTGGCGTCATATCTGGAATTGCTCCTATAGATCTCCTAATCAAGGAGAGAGTAGAAGTGTACAGCGGTACAGCTAAGAGAATAGCCAAGGACTTACTGATAACCAGGTGGCAGGAAAAATGGACACAAGGAACCTATGAAAGATGGACGTTCAGACTGATTCCAAATGTGAAGAAGTGGTTGGATCGACCCTGTGGTGAGGTGGACTACTATCTCACCCAGGCATTATCGGGGCATGGTTTCTTTGGAAAGTATCTGTATATAAGAGGTAGAGCAAACACCCCTCTGTGCAACCAATGCCAGGAAGAAGAGGATGTGGAACATTCTTTGTTCAAGTGTCTCCGATGGAATGAAAGAAGAAGAGAATATTTTAGAACAACAGGCAGAATATTTGATATTGATGAGGTAGTAGAAAAACTGGTAGGAACTGAACAAGAATATCAGGATGTGACAAATATAATGAGGGACATAGTGAGAGAGAAAGAGACCAGCAACATGCTTTAACGAAATTTTTATACAGCCACTGTGATGAAGTAATGCGCGAGCGGTTCCGTTGCAGTTGGTGAAGTAAGAAGGAGGCGGTTTTTTAGTCGGTAAGAATCCGACACTACCTCGACAACTAAACACCAGTCGTGGTGTCTTATGCAAGATTTTTCCCCTCCAACAAAAAAAAAATATATATATATATATATATATATATATATATATATATATATATATATATATATATATATATATATATATATATATATATATATATATATATATATATATATATATATATATATATATATATATATATATATATATATATATATATATATATATATATATCTATATATATATATATATATATATATATATATATATATATCTATATATATATATATATATATATATATATATATATATATATATATATATATATATATATATATATATATATATATATATATATATATATATATATATATATATATATATATATATATATATATATATATTTTTAGATACGTATGTAGTTTCGAAAAATATAATAATATAACGGGTGTTCCATTTAAAATAACAAAGATGCTAACACTTTCAGAATGAAGCAAGCGGCAACACTGTAATACTAAAAATAATTTAGACAGATGGAGCAGGTGTTTGTATGCAAAAATCCAAATTTTAAAAAAAATCCTATCACTGGTTCTCCATAAACGTCTAACGTGCCATGGCCGTGAATCACCTTGTATATCGTGGAGCGTTAAATGACGTTGGAAGACCTTCGATGTAATTAAAAATAGTAAGAAGAAAGTACAACATAGTTTGAAGAAATGTGTTGAAATCAACATTGGTTTATGTGGCAATAAACAAAGAAAGTAAAAAAAATATTTTTCATGTTGAAGAAAAGAAAAGCAATGACTTCAGTCTATTGAGGTTACAGTGAGAAAAGACCACAGGATCTTTCGCCGAGCGACTTCTTCCTGTGGGGCACACTCAAAAACCGTCTTTATGGATATATTATATACATAAATAGATGAAATGAAAACGACATCTCTGAAAGAAGATTATCCCCTTAACATTTTTGTATTGTAAGGCGTGAATTTTACAATCATTTGTGGTATTGTTTGGCCATGAATGGCGGATTATGTAAACATTTTATTAAACAGTATAGTTTAATAATGTTTCATTAGTTACAAATATTTATTTTATTTGTTATATTGTGGATAGATGTGGTATGAGCGAATCCTCAAATGATCGAGTAATCCGCGAATACTATTCTCAGTTCAACTAATTCTTTAGTAGGTGATCATTCTAATTCAGAAAAAAATAACCATCCTTTCTAAACCACATAAATTCTTGTAAACAATAAAAATGTGATCGAGTTTGACAATGACAAAATCATATTTTTGCTGGTATTTTAATGTTAGCTTTCTCTGGGCCGTTTTATATAAAACGAAATTCTAGACGAAAGTACAACTTTAAACGCCTCTTCAGAAAAGTCTAATACAATTTTTGCATAAAATCATATGTGGAGATAATATTTTACCTTCTAAATTTACAAGGTCTACGTGTCTACTACGGTCTACTATGTCCCGTGTTCCGATGCACCACACTGTATATATATATTATACAGCGGGTTAAAATATTAATTTTTTGATTTATTATAATTTTGTTCCAAAATGAAGAGCATGCGAGAAAAATGATGGAAGTTCTTTTTTTTGCTAATTTGGCTTAATGCATATTACTTTCCATCTTAAAAGCTACACCTTTTGGTACCTAAATAAACGGAAACATCGATAGCGGTCACAAAGAAGTAGGCACATAAAAATAGGAAAAACGACAAAAGCAAATGCGTATTTTGAATTAAAATACGCTTTCTTGGACATTTATCGTTTCTGAACACTCTTCATTTTTCCCGTGTGCTCTTTAAATGCTTTTAGTGATTCGAATGAAATTTTGAAGGAAATATTTACTTTAACTGGTACATATTTTAAAGCTAAAAAGTGTCCACAGATCCAACAGGGATGTGCATATGGATTATCACTAGAATATTTTTCTAAAAATAAACATATACTTGTTGAGATGAACATAATTTTGTTAATTTTGCTTTTTTTTGTTAATTTTGCTTTAATTTAAATGCTGCCTTTAATTTAACTCATTGATTCCTCATCAAAAAATATGAACAAAAGTTCCTATAAACATATATACGGAAATGCAGCAGTTTTAAAGTTACAAGATGCTAAAATTTTAAAGAAATAGCTTTTTGTAGTAATTATCTTAAATACGATTTTTTTAATATACTAGAACAGGTAACATAAAATAGATTAGATAAATAATTTGCTTATTTTATTTTTATTTTAATTTTATTAATTGTGATTAATAAAATTACTTTTATCTCAAGAAGGAGATCGAAATCGACAAAACATTAAAATACAACATTTAATCGGGTTTAAACGTCTTACACAGTTTTAGAACTCTAACAAGATAAATACAAGTCAGAGGTATACAAGTTTTTTTAGAAAAATATTCCAGTTATAACCCATATGCACTTCCCTGATAAATCTGTCGACACTTTTTTAATGCTAAAATATGTTTCAATTATAGTAACTTTTCTCTAACTCAAAATTTAATTCCAGTAATTAAAAGCGTTTGAAAAAAAAATAATAAATCGAAAAAAAAATGAAAAATTTAACCTCCGGTAGCTACGAAACAAAGCAGAATCAGACCTATGTTATATAATAAAATAAATCTTATTCTTATGTGAGAAATGTCCCTACGAGAGATGGTACATATTTTTAGAAACACCTTGTGTATAATTCATAAATAAGATTTAAAAAACAGCAACACCAGTCAATAAACAGTTATCAGCAATTATTGGCTATTTAGAGCAGACTGTCGATATTCACTGAATTAAGACTTTCATATTCTCCGTATAGTTATGAATAAATTAGTGTTATATTGAAAACACGTGAGATGTATAGGGATAAAGTTTTTTTACACTAATACAGATATTTTTATCATTTAAATTTATATTTTCACAATTCTAAACTCTCTTGAAATTGTAAGTATTATATTATAAAATGATTAAAAGCTCAGTATAGTACTCGAAAAGAGCTAGCTACTTTTCAATCGTCAAACGACCTAGTTTTTGAACTAAGTTTAACAACAAGAATTTTAAACGTGAATTAAAAATTTGAATTAGCCCTGAACCGAGTATGGAGTACGACCGTGTTTAATATCTAGTAGACGTTAATTGATATTGGAAAAATTATCACTGATTCATATTACAAGTATACAGTAATTTAGCAGACGTATGAACCTCCAAATATTAGAGAAAGAAAAACCGTTGACGTTCTGTTAAAATGACATTATAAGTTAAACTTCAAAATTAACAATTACTTAACAATTAAAAATTACTTAATAAGGTAAAACCAAAAAGCCCCAAACTTTCTGTATGATTATTTTTAAATTTTACGTATGTTATGTTTATTTATGTTATGTTCTTTAAAATCAAAGAAGCGATTGCCATACATTAGTAACATCTACAGATGCATGAGTAATACATTTATTTTTATTAGATTGAATTAAAAAAGCCTCTTTTATTTTTATTTTAGAGGTTATCGCTGCTTTCATTATAATTTTGGCGTTATTAAAATCTATTCTGTGCCCTGTGTCCCATGAATGCTGACAAATCTTAGATTTGTAAAAATCTCCCTTTCTTAAATAATCCTTATGTTCTTTAATTCTAACATTTAAGGGTCTAGATGTTTCACCAATGTAAAATTTATCGCATTCACAGGGTATTTGGTATATTACATTTTTTGTTTGTTGTTCTGTATTCATTGGTTTAGTACTGTTTGACCAGCGGATCTGAAGCTACGGAAGGAATGCGAGAAAAAAAAATCGACATTGCCACGTTTATCTATAAAATTGCAAAATTGCTAGACATGAACTATAAATTTAATATATTTTTATTATATATAATGTGTTTAGCATATATTCTGACGTATATTACTAAGGAATTTTAACGTAGATCATATTGTTCGATATGTTTTATTTAATAACTTATTTCTTTCATTCTGTATAATCTGCTTATTATGAAAGTTGAAGATCTTTCAACGATATCTTTGGCAAACCGGCATCGCCGCGCATGGCCGCCTATTCATCGAACATGATTGGCGAGAGTACGTCACAGAATTTGTTACCACGCGGTGCCATGGCTTTTACGCCTTTCCTATTCGCTTGCTTTATCCCCAACTTCACGGTCTCTTCTGAAAAGAGTAGGAATATTGAATACTATTGAAATATCCAGTGGCGGTGTCATTTTTTTGATCATTATTACTTTATTTCATTATTTTATACCGGTTATCCTAAACTTTATTCCTATATTTTTAGTATATTTGATAGTTAAGTTGTGTTTTATTGTTTTGTTATCTTGTTATAATGTTTTTCGTTCGTAGTTTTTAATTATTAATATCAAGTTTGATCGTATATTTGTGTTTTAAAACGAATAAATTTGTTAAGGGTAAGACGCTACATAGTCAGACAAGAGAAATAATAGCTAATTTATATAGGTAAGTTAATAATAACGTGGATGAAATCTCATTTGGTGTATTTCCTTGTGTTCATAATAGGGTTTGCGATGAAGAAGCTACAGAGAGTTCGCTTGAGTTGCCGCTTAAACGTAAACTTGAGCGGATATTTCTTTATACCGGAGTTAGCGTATCGGCTATAAAAAAATTCACACAGAAGATAAAAAAAAGGCTGAAAACTAACCCCGATAAAATGATATCCTCTCTGGAAAGAAACGACCACGTGAGACTGCTGTCGAAAAGCTCAACGACTTTTTCGAAGTGGTCAGGAATTTGATAAATAGATTTTATCTCGAATTCAAACTCGTCCCCACAATTAGAAAGCTTTTGCAAAAATTGCAGGAAGAATCGAATTTTCCTTTTGCAGGGAAACGCTTAGGGGGTTATTAAAATCAAATGAATTTTTTTGGCGTAAATGTTAAAATAACAGATAAATATTAATGGAGCGGCCCATTATATTGCAGAGAGAGATATAAATATATATACGCGAAATTCGAAAATATAGCCAAGTATTATCTATTTGGATGTAACATATGGGTAGACAATGACCTAACCTTTAAAAACTGCTGGCGGAGCGATACCATATCTGGTGTAATAGGCAATATCAGATCTACTGATGAGTAAAATTATGTTTTGTTTGCGCTTCCAAAGTTAACTATTTTCAAGATTTTTTTTGCTGGAAATAGTTATATCTAAAATTATGTATTATAGAAAAAAATATAGTTAGTACAGGTATATAAATAAATATACCTCAAGACTCAGTCTTGATCATCTGCTGATGGCAGACATGGTTAGCGAAACGTGCGTCCAGTGTAAAATTAAAAGTGTTTTAGTGTATTGTACTGATTTAGTGTTTTATTTTGCTGTGTAACATCAAAGGTTCCAACCCCCAGCTGTAATTATTTCTTCTATTATATTAATAACACAATAATAAGATGATTCAAAATATTTAAGGGAGCTTTAATAAATGCTTTTAGTGTTTATCTGCTAACTCAACAGTAACGATTCAAACAGCATAAAGTTTTTTGAAAAAAATTATTAATCTGAGTATTATATTTATGATACACATTATTTTCATATAACACCGTACGCCCATGCCTATTTTATGAATGAAATTGGGCGTGTTTTGTTTACAACTGCGTTCCCCTGCCGATACCCCGTAGCTACAGATCCGTTGGTCACACTATATGTAATAAAATGGATCTAAGTGTATTTTGTGTTTTGACAGATGTTCGTATGTTATATTGTTTTCCTATCCTTCTTATTTTTCCGAAACGCCTCGTATGTATGGAATTGTAAGTTGTATATATTGTGTATTGTTAGCATTGTGTCTATGATTTGGTTGTATTTCGTTTAATGTTTTGTCAATAAAATATGGCGGATAGTGTTTTTTTATTAATGTATTATCATACATTCATCATCAATCTAATAAAAATAAATGTATTGCTCATGCATCTGTAGATGTTAGTAATGTATGGCAATCGCTTCTTTGATTTTAAAGAACATAACATACCTAAAATTTAAAAATAATCATACAGAAAGTTTGGGGCTATTTGGTTTTACCTTATTAAGTAATTGTTATCAGATAGTAATTGTTAATTTTGAAGTTTAACTTGATATAATGTCATTTTAACAGAACGTCAACGGTTTCTTGTAGACGTATCTGTTTAAAAAAAAAGTAAAGTGTTCTTGAATAGTTGAATTTAAATATTTTACATAGTTTTTTTCTTTATTCTTTGTATTTTTTTCTTTGTTAGGCAAATTTGTATTACTGTAAACATAACTTCTGACAAGCAGCGTCCGTTTAGGTTTAACGCAGAAGTGTTCACAAAAAATAACTATTTTATATATAATTAATTAATATGGATAGTGACGAAAAAACTGGTGGAGTTTATTGTATTTATAAAAACTGTAAGAATACTTTAATAATGTAATGTCAGGGCAGAGTGGAGTAAAAAATGTTCGAGTACCAAAGGACGAAGCAACGTAAGTACTTAACTACTTTTTTATGATTGGTAGACTTTGATTTTCTACAAATGTTCTGCCTGTTGACTACTATAAAAGGCAAAACATGTAAAGAATAATGAAAAAAGTTGGAAGTCTGTTTTTATTTGTAGTTTGCTAAGTTGTATGATGACATAGCTTACATTTATTTTGCTCCTATATCAGAAATTATTACTACAGGCTGATTAATTTACATTTTTTATCTCCTGTACTTTTCTCATAAAACTTCGGATTTAAATTAAAAAATAAAAATTTAAATCATATTGCGGTAAGGTCGACTGTACGGACAGTGGATTTTTAAGAAACAACATTCTAATATAGGTACTCAACTTTTTACAGTAAACATGTTATACTCATCTACTATTAAGACATAAAAACTCTGGCTTTTAATAATAAAAAGACTTATCTGATCAATTGATTGTTTTTTTAATATTCATAAAAAATCTTCATTCGTCAACCAATCTTACTTCTATAACTTTCAAACTAATACCTGTTTTGTCCCTTGATGTTTACGCTTTTACCAAGTGAAAATATAAGGAAATATTGCTCTCCAAATTGGTACTTCCTTGTAAGAACTTAAAATATGACAAAAATCTGAAAAAAAATGCATTATAAATTTCAATTAGGAATGCATATTTTACAAAAAGCAACAATGCATTCGAGAAAAAAAAAACGAAGTCTGACAACACCAATCCTCGTGTTAAAGGTCCGAGGCAGTCCGAGGTCACGGCGGCGTTTACGAGCAAGATGAAATAAACGCTACATCTGAAATACATAATCTGTATGCTTACCAGGATGGTATAACAAAGTATACTGTCCACAAAAAATATTTTATTTATATGTGTGGCTGAGAACAGTGAATGGGGAGAATCGTATACCTATTATAAAATAATATCTTTTGGCAAATCACACCAATGTCTTTTATTTCACTTCCTTTTTTAAATAGAACAAGAAATTGAAAAATTTAAGTTTGTTGTAGGCAAATAAAATAAAACTTAAAACAATAACTATAATAAAGTGTCTTAACGATTGCATTATAACTACAGGTTTAGAGTATGATTTTTAATATTAGTATTTAGAGGTATGGAAAAAGAAAATTTCTGTAGATCCAGTTTTTTTTTAGATTTCCGTTAGGTTCTTTCATTGCTAAAACTTAGTTATTCACAACCATTCAAAAGATTCAAAACTATTCAATCTGCTCTTAGCCTAATACCTTTTCAGATTTATAAATGACTGCATACTTATTAAATCTATATCTATATTTAAACCAAAAATCGACAGACTGCTCTGGAAATATCTTTGTGGCAACCATATATAACCACTTAAGTTAATCATTACATATACATCCTGGATAAATGTCCAGTATTATAATAAGGAGCACACTTATGTCCAATATACTATATGGCAGGCAGGGGTTTAGAGTGAAAAATATATATTTTTATAATTTTTTTTAAAGTCTCTAACAAAATAAAATTGTGAGGTTACAAAATCGCAAGGTACATAGCAGATAAAGACATTTTTATTTATTTCAGGTTAGTGGAATTTAAAATATTGAAATATAAGGAACCTTAAGTAACTCTACTATATGTTATTAAATTGACAGCAAATTTTAATGTTGTTTAATTGTATAAGTTAATAATTTCATAATAACTATACTGAGAACGACAGGTATAACATGGCAATATCCATATATATATATATGATATAATAAAATATTTTGATAATTTGTTTGCAGACGAATTAAGGTGCCGGCGTATGGAATGTCCGAGAGTGGCCGAGAGGCACACCAAGACATGCCGATGCGTATTTCGCCATCACAATCACACGACCGATCGGAAGACAGAGAAAAAAAATGCATTATATCACTTTTTTATATAGGCTACCGGTTCACACACATTAGAATAATATATCGAAGTCAAATTTTGGTTATTGTCTATTCCACCTTGTTTCTGTATGTGAAATTATGGTACAATTATGGTGCATTAAAAAAATCAATAACCCTGATTGAGTATTATCTAAAAATTGCCCAAGTTCTGTTTAGGTGCAATTTATTAAGATAACACGATGGAAAGCAAAATTATCTGGTTAAATTAAATTAAATAAGATAATAATATACTTTTAATCTAGGCTGATTTATGTTAAAAAGTAAGTAATGCGTTGTTGACCTTATTTATGAAAATAAGGCGTCCAACTAGCTTGGAAATGAACATCAGTGACATTACCCATATAATTTTACATATAAAATGACAGCATCTTCATTTCATAGGCATCGTTGACGCCGTTTCTTTTGCGACCATATTGTATTTTTGAAAAGCTTATAACAAGGCGAATAAAATTAAAAGGAAATACTGGGTGTTCCATTTAGAAAATATTAGTTTTAAGTGGATTTTAGCGTTGATTGAAAGAATTAGAAAAATACTGCAACCTAATGGGCAAATTCGTAATAAGGCTGATTTGATTTCACCATACGTCTCACGTGCTGTACGGTGGCGCCTCTACTCATTCTGCGGCCAACGCATAAAACACTCATTTTCACTAATTCGGCTAGCAAAGACATATCGAAGACGGTGTGGAACTCAAAGCGACAGTGTTGCCATATTAAAATATGTAATATCTGTAATACGTTTGACGAAAACATCTTTGGATGAAAAATCCGCGTTAATGTATTGAAAATATTCACCGTGTTGAACACAGAACAAACAACAAAAATAAAATGTCTTTTATAGATACTGAATATTCCGTATAATCGAAAAAGTCATTTAGTTGGCTTGGAAATGACGACTACGGACATTTACCATAATATTTTACATATAAAACAAGCCAACTCTGACGCCGTTCTTTTTTAATCATATAATATTATATTAAATTGTTTAATGATAGAAAATCCGTATTATTAAAGTGCTATACCTCAAATCCGTAAATCTACAGATTAATCTGTAGTTCTGGCAACACTGTCTCCGAAAACTGTCCACTCCGTCATCAGCGCATAGCTAAACTAAATTCTCTTACAGGTTGACTATCGACGACGCTGACTCTATCGCCAGCTACATCTCGGCCAAGTTTTGCCGCAAAATCGCCCATAAGTTTGCGCATCTTCTTATTTCTTCAATCAACGGTCTTAGTTAGGGTCTTAGGTTTTTTTCTTCTTCGAAATATGTCGTCGCCCGAGACTCGTCGCACCAACTCAATCGAATACCGTACCACAGTAGTGGGTTCAGATGTGACACTCCGCACCGGCGGCACCTTAAAAAATTATCAAAACAATAACATGTTTACTGCAAAAGGTAAACTTCTCTATTAATGTATACTTGTATTCATTTAAAACTTCCCAATATGGCGGACTTCAGTATGGGAGGCTGAAAAAACGAAAATCTCTAAACTGGAATCGACTGTACTTCAAATCGTTCAAATTGATAATCTGTGGTAAATCCAATTGAACTCTGACACTTGGCTGACATTGACGTTTACGGTTCCTTTTTCTAAATATTTTCATTATTTTTTGAGTTTTTATTCACAAATCTACTTGATTTTGTTCTTTTATTTAACCTGCAACCTGCAGTACTAATTATATAGTTATAAATAATCTTTTCACCGATCAAGAGTTGACGAATAGGCTGGAAGATATTCAAAATGTGTAAATCGCTTAAAAACGTATTAGAAAACATTGGCTCGTTCATAAATTCGTGAAAATAAATTAGTCCAGATGTTTGTAAAAGGTATTATTATAATTATTTTGAGAAGTTTCCTCGTATCAGTAATTTTCAGGTTTGTAATATCTACTATATGATAATAAATAGATTAAAACTTATATTTCAGGAAACAGCGCGGGCATTACAGATTGTTGTAAATCAGTTTTAAAATATAAAGAAGGTTTAAAACAGGTTTAAAAGTTGAGTTGGTAGAGAAGACCTAAATAAGGTAATGTTGGTAATGGGACCAAACATCAAATAACACTTGAAATATATAATTATGTACAATAATTGTAAGTAGTTTTTATGAATCTGTTTGATATCTATTGCATTGTTTTTATATTTCTTGAAATATTTTTTTACTTTACAGGATACACAAGGAATAATAAAAAATACAATTACTCACTAAAAGCACTTAAGGTTTGTAATAGATGTAGTTAGAATATCAAACACCAAACTAAACCAAAAATTATGTTTTATTTTACTGGTATTCCTCACATTTGAAGGGAAAGTCATTTCATAAATAAGCAGGACATTGTATAGTACACTCTATATTAATAATTGTTTTTTATCCTATACTTGTTAGTTAACGCATCACTTACTCGGTATAAAATTTAGTACAGATTAACCTATAGTTGTGGTTGTGATATATTCTGATGTGTTTCTGGCAATTTAAAATAAGTTAATATTTAAACAAACATTTCTGGATTTCCTGGCAGGAGTGTGGACACAAATTTAATAAAGGTATAATGTGGATAATGTTCTGATTATTACAGTTTGCATGGATGTTTTGGTATGTTGTTATTTTTAATAAAGTATATTTAATGAGTTTTTGAGTATTTCTTTTTCCTTCAGAGGATTGTGTTCTAATCTTTATATATTATAAATTTTCATAAATTATATATACAAAATTTATTACCTTATAATTTTTTGCTAAATACTTTGTAGTTGATACAGTTTAACAGTATATAAAAGAACTATTTAAATAAGATGTTTGAAAATATATAGCTGTTTTTGCACACATCAATTCAATTTGTGATTAACTGTACTGAAATAAAAACAAATTAAGAGAAATGGGGTGATCTATCAACTATAACATGAAAAGCATCATCCTATTTCCAAGTCTTCTATTAGTTTCACTTATTAAACAACTATAATTATTCAATAATCTTGATAATTCTAGGAACTCTCAGATATTGTCAAAACATGAAAACAAAAATTTACTTCCTATAGTTCTTACGTCCCTTTAACTAAAATATAAGAAACAGGGGAGTTAATATTCTCATTGAGAAAGTTTATAAAATACCTTTAAGTAAAATCTCTTCGGATCTGAGGTAAAATACCTTTATTCTTATTAAATAATTTCAATAATCTATGTTTTTATTTATGACAACCACCTAATAACCTAACTTTAACGAATTTCTGAATTCGCTAACGCCAACTTATTTTTCATTAAAAAAAATTACCAAGTTTCGTAACTAGGTCGGCCATATTGAGGAACTTTTAAAAGAATAGTACTATAGGCGCGTTTATATTATTTTCTATATATTTTATTCTCAATGTCGTTGGAAATTGGTGAAATCGACCCAGATGTAATATTAGTATGCAAGCAATACTCTGATAATTTAATGGAGCATACCACTTTGAAACAAAATATTGAAGCTGTTCCTATATGTGTTATCATGTTTTACCTCACTGTGTAATGAGAAACAAGTCTTATAATTTGAATTTTAGTTAAACGTTCTAGTGTAAATAAATACCTGGAAAGTATTCGTTCGCTAATTAATTCAGATACTAGTTTACGTATCTCGTCAGTAGTAGTGTGGAATGATAAATTCTATAAAAATAACTCATCTAAAAGAAAAATGGCCCTTATAAATTCCACTAACTCAGAAGGTTATTTGCTATTTATAAAAGTTTATTTGAAACGTACCGATCAGAATGATATTTATTTATAAATTAAAGCAATACAACATATTTTCATATATGATTAATACATTTTATTTTCTTCCTATCTAAGATAAATTCGTTCTTTAATTTTAAAATTATTAAAATGTTAATAACTGGACTATATTTACAATTTTTTTATAGCAATAAACACTGCATTTTAAAACTACTTAAAATATTTCTAAAACCATATAAATATATACACGTTTGATTTTTAATTAAAGATCATAGAGAAAAATATTATGAAGTTCGTTTAAAATTTTAGACACACAAGATCGGGATAAAAATAAAAATATCAAGTTCCGAACTTTTAAAATGATTACGTAAAAATCTAGTTCTAGAAATATTTTATACAAAAATCAATGCCGCGCTTGGCAGCTTATTAGATCCTCTTACTACCGTATATAATACAAATATTTTGATATAGTTTGTACGAATTTGTATATATGTTCAGTCAATTTATTAATATATAAAAATCTTACAACGATCGTACAACATATATCAAACAAAACCACATACATAGGTAACAAATTGTAAATAAATAATATACATTTTTGGCATCATGAAAATTACACAAATATACTTCTTTGGTATAAAAGACTTACGAAGATTAGAAAATATGGTGGCTACAAAAGTTTTAATAAAGAAGTGATTTATAGAAATACAAAAAATTAAAAAAAAAAATTGTTATTCTCTTTCAATAACAAATATGTCGATTGGATATAGGAAGTACCAAGTGTTTAATAACATAACAATAATTAATAACAAAAGTGTTACAAAGCCCCTATGTCATTTTGATTTAATTCAGTTAAAGCAAGCTACTCAATAGCACCCTTATATTTGATGAACTTAAAACGTGGCATTATAAAATAAAGATCGGTGTAACATTAACTTTGAATCAAAGTATTAAGGAAGGGTCCAAAAACTTTCAGCGTGAGGACGTCCTAGTATAGTCTTACATTAAAGCGGTTTTCGCTTTTTTAATGGATTTTTTTCTATACTCGAGATAGAATAGGTAAAATAGGTTATACCAAATTTGGTTTGGAGTGTTTTATAGAGACGAGCAAAAAGATATGTACAGATATTTCAGTAAGATGCTACAAGGGGTTCAAAATATATTTATGAATTTCTTCTATTCAAATTAAAAATTATTAATTTTTTTAAATAGCACACCCTATATATATATATATATATATATTATCATTTATTCTCATAGATTTTGCTAAATTCTTCAGCTATTATGAAGCAAACTATTTATAATAGTTTGTGACTTATTCTAAATTAATAGCAAAATAATAATTAAATGTTCGCTCTTTTTTTAATTCATTTATGCTAAATCATCATATTTGCCATGACAAAACAAAAATATTTATTATTAGCCATTAATAAGTAGAGGGAAATTAAAACAACTTTCGTTGCACGTCATCAATGACACCATGCGTCGTCTTATGGAGTTTGCTGGTGGTCGTATTATGATCATAGTTGTATGTGATTGTTTTAATATACAGGGCTGTTCACCACATACGACACGGAGTAGCTAAACGATTAGATTTTTACAAATTGTAAATTTTGGGTTCGTTGAAAGACTATTAGAGCTACAATTTGAAAATATTTTTACAAGATACAGAGTGTCCCAAATAAGTAAAAATTATTATGGTTGTATTTTTCTAAATAGATCACCCTGTATATTATTCAATTTTTGGATTCTATGATTGAAATAAAGGTAAATTTGATTAAGGTTTATCGCACTTAAACATTACCGTTTTTGAAATATTTTCAATTTTATGAAATTGCAGTAAAAATGTTAAGGCTTCATTTCTCCAAGGGTATCAAAGTTTTTATTCCTAAATATTTACTGAAGATTATTTATAGATTAGATATTGTGTTGCAATAATAAAAATTTTACTACCTTATACAGAGTGTCCAAAAATCTATATTAAATAATTACTAGCTTTAAACGGCAATAACTTGTTTAATTTAAATGGAACACCCTGTATATTTTACGTGAATCATATGCACAATTTAATTGTCTATCAAATTTTATTATACCATTTTTACCTATCTCTTCAAATTTTCATAAAAAATTCATTTTCTTATAATTTAGACCTCATTTATCACTATACCGATGGAATATTGACATTTCAGGTTTTTTTAAAACAACATATATGTACAAAATGTACAGGTGGTAAATATTGCAAGCCCATTGGTATACAAAAAAAAATATTTAAATCTTTGTAAAAGAGTATAACAATTAAATATCCCACCATTATTTCCGACCAAAAATTAGTTAATTACATACTTTTAAATTGTTTTAAATAATAAAGTATTCTAAATAAATGTGGATTTGACTCAGAAATCAATATAATAATAAGTTATGAAAATAAACGTCTCTGTTTTTATAAATAAGCATTCGTCAAAAAATTAAATAAAATTTATAAGGTGTTACTTTTTACCACACTGTCTAATACACACACAAAATTCAGTTTTTAGTATTTGGAGCAGTTATTATTAATCAACGTAAACAGTCAATTAATGTAGTTTAACTACTAATTTAACAAAAAATATTTAAACATTTTTTTTTTATTTTTTAATGAAATAAGCGAACTATATCGACAATATTAGTATCTGTACTCTTTGAAAATTTGTTACATCTTTAAAAATAATTTAAAATGTTAATATTCCATGGGTATAGTGATAAATTAGGTCTAAATTATAAGAAAATGAATTTTTTTGCGAAAACTTGAAGAGATCAGTAAAAAATGGTAAATACAATTTGATAGACAATGACATTGTGCATCTGATTCACGTAAAATATATAGGGTGTTCCATTTAAATTAAACACGTTATTGCCGTTTAAAGCTAGTAATTATTTAATATAAATTTTTAGACACTCTGTATAAGGTAGTAAAATGTTTATTATTATTAGCCACACAATATCTGATCAAGATAATCTTTAGTAAATATTTAGTATTAAAAACTTTTATACCCTTGGAGAAATGAAGCCTTAAAATTTTTACTGCAAATTCATAAAATTGAAAATATTTCAAAAATTGCAAGGTTTAAGTGTTATAAACCTTAATCAAATTTACCTTTATTTAAATCGTAGAATCTAAAAATAGAATAATATACAGGGAGTTCCATTTACACTACTATAATACTTTTTACTTATTTGAGACACTCTGCATCTTGTAAAAATAGTTTTAAATTGTAGCTCTAATAGTCCTTCAACGAACCCAAAACTTAGAATTTGTAAAAATCTAATCGTTTAGCTACAATACTCCGTGTCGTATGTGGTGAACAACCCTGTATAATTAGTAATTAGTTAAAAAGTGTTATTATTGGTCTATTTTATTAGCTTTACTCAAACTAAAAGCAAGCAGAGTCCTGAAGTTCTTGGTGTAGGTATTTCTATATTATAGGTTGACAGTTGGATTTCCGCTTTGTGCGAATAGACATAGATTAGGTAGACTAGATTACCTAGTTGACGACTATTGATAGGGAATTTTCTTCGACATGAAGTGAAATAATTGTTTTTTCACTTGTTGCAATCTGCCGCATTGCCCACTTATACGCACCTGAATCAACCAACTGAATTTTGTACGGGTGGAACTTGTGTTTTTTTAATATCCTTTTGACACTTGTACGATTCACGCCAGTCTCATTGGTTAAGTTTCTTGTACTCAGCGTACTATCCATGGCAACTTGGCCCAATGCGAATACCTCCATAGCTTCATTTACTACAGGATTTTTCCTCTGCCGCTTTTTATTCATAACGGAACCAATTTCGCGAAATTATACTATTAACTCGCGAACAATTTTGCCATAATGGTGTTTGTCAGGATAGCGTTCATTGAATATCTGCGCAACCCGATTGCCACATTCAATATTTTTAAAATAAAGTTCGATTATTTCCACTTTTTCTGTAAGTGAGTACACCATAATTGTTAAAAAGTTTAACGATATTGAGAAGAACTTCAACGCATAAGTCACAGAACAGCTATCTAGCAACTACCGCACCTGATGATTCAACCTTGTGGCAAGTGAAGAAATGCGTAAACATCTAGAAATAATAAGAAAAAATAGCAAATTGGTTGAAGGAATTTATCCTTATCATTTACTCTGATAAATGTTTAAATCAACTTTTTAAATTTCAATCTTTCATATTTTCTCAATGACTCGATCGATTTTCAAAAACGAAGCCGGAAGGTATAGAGAATAGAAAGCCCTTTTCATTGCGGTACCCCTTGACCCCCCTTCCCATTTAAAAAAAATTGGGGGATGACACCCCCGCTTAGAGTGTTGAAGATTTTGCAATCATTATTGGGACAAAAGTTGTCCCCCTCACAAACAAAATTGACGTGTTTTTGAATTTTCTGAAAAAAAAATTACCCTGGCCGTTATGCCTTGCGGAAAGTTTTCGATGGGCCACCCTGTATAGTATTATCATTTAGTTCCTCGTATCGTACTTATACCTATACTTAATATGTATAATATTGTATCGTAAATGTAATCAAAAATGAGAGTTCTATGAAAATATAATAGTAGATACGACTATAGTAAAGCCGTAAACTATTTCAAAAATCCGAAAGGCGCATATATTTGAGCTCACAAAACTGCAATTCTTTCCCCGTAACTCTCTAACTCCAGTAGACTCCAAAATACCCGTAGAAAACTCATCCTGAAAATTAATTTAAAGTGAATTTTATAAATTACCTTTTTTTTCGTTATTTTTCAGTGAAACGTTATTCCATTATTTCTCCCGATTTTTGACAGACCCCCCTACCGCCTCGCTTCACAACTATTTTACGGTAAATCGCAATAGTGTCACTATTAATTTACGTTCTGTTACCATTTCCATCTAGATTTACTACCTCTATACAAAACCGATTGTAGAATAAATAATAAATAATATAAAATATCCTCAGTAAAGAAAAATAAATACACAAAATATCAAATCAAATTTAAATGTTCCAATTGAAATGCTGAAACAGAACTGTAAGGGATAGGACCTATGATATCGATTCGGTCTACCATTCATGAATACATTAATAGCGCTATACTCCTTCCTTAATCTTTTTATTCAAAGATCATTGCCAAGGTGTTACTATTGTTATAATAACCTGTAATGTTAAAGATTAAAATCAAAAATACAGTAAAATTTATAATTATGATAATATAATACTGGTTTATACAAAAAAACAGAAACATTTCCGTCTTTTAGCATTCAAATTGATATGTTTCATGAACATTAATTATTGCTCGCTGTAAAAAAAACCTTTGTTGATGTATATGAATATATATAGCAGTTGAGATAATCATTTAGATGTACACTATTTCAAAAATGTTCAAGTTACTGCTCCTAATAGTGTGTATTCCGCAGTACATTTATTATATGTTACGGTTAAAGTCCGATATCCGGTTAACGTCGACATTAAAGTTAATGTTTGGCTTTGCTGTTGTATTTGTTTGTTTTGTTTTGTTATTCTCGAGATTAGCCCTGTAATATTGAGATTAACTTTATTTCGAACCTTAACCGTACATATACATAGACCAAAATAATTCGCATTATAACTATATTTCCTTATCTAAGTACCGCTACAGGACAATTTAAGGAAACTTTACTGTATATTTTGTAAGAATTAAATAGAATAGAAAATATCTTATATTTAAAATTTTTATTTCTTTAATCAATTTGTCAATTGACATAAACAGATTTATCGTTGGGTAGTTTCATTTATCAAAACTCTTTGCGCCACCAAGTAAGCTTTTTAATTCTTGGTACATCACACTTGGTAATTGAATACTTTTAATTCTCGTTAACTGTTTTTATATTATGGCACTAGCATTCGCTCCATGTAAGCCACCAACTATTTGGACAGGATTGTTGATTTGAGTCACGTTTTCGTCTACGTTTTTTCGTTGATTCTGTTTGTTTCTTTACAAATTTTATGTTATATGGGTCTTCGGCTAATTCAGGATACTCTTGGACATCGTGAACATACTGACCTTCGTAGTTTGCTACATAACCATTTTTTAAGAGTTCCTCAATTTCAGCAGCTGACCAGTCGAAGCTTCCGGTGAAACCGCTCTTGTACGTATCTTTTTCTCTGTGCCAGGCTTTTCTTATAGCAGAAATCTTGGCATGATGTAATAGTCTTTGTTTTTCTTTTTCTATTGTTGTACCGTATCTTAAATAAATCAAATTTATTATTATTGATAAAATAAATATTATTTAAATACTATTAGATGCCTTAGTTTATATATATATATATATATATATATATATATATATATATATATATATATATATATATATATATATATATATATATATATATATATATATATATATATATATATATATATATATATATATAAAAGTGCACTTAAAAACGTCAACATAGATTGTTTTTTTATTTATAAAATAATAAGTTTTATTTATCTTTTAATTCAAAGTAAATTTATCACCACATGAGTAGTCCGGCACGCGTCGGCGACGGTCGCGATGTCGGATGATCCGAAAGATCCTGATAAGTCTGACAAAATCAAGTGCAAAATTTGTCTAGAAAATGCTGATAAACGTAGTTTAAAGTGTAGTAATCAAAACTGTGCAGTTTACATTCATAAAAAATGTTTCGAAAATATCGCCAAGTGGTTTTCTATCGATTTAAAAAACTGGCGCTGCCGAGGCTGTTCTGAGGACGGAAAACGTTCCAGACTTGCATCTTCATCTGCTGATATACCGTGCGATAGTGTTGTGGTTTTGAAAAAGGAAATAGAGTGTTTAACGAGGGAAAGGAAGCTGATGAATAAATTGGGAAGTGAGAGAGAATACACTATCTCTATTCTACAAAAGGATTTGGCCGACGTGAATTCCAAGGTATGCAGAAACACGGCCGCTGATAATTTTTTATCTTGCGATGAGCAAAAAAGTGCTAATACGGCTACTTTATCTTATAGTGAAGCGACAAAAACGAAGAATATAGTCAAGTCAAAACCCTATTTACTAATAAAATCGACGGATAGAAATGTATTAAATTCATCTGTAGAAAAAATATTTAAATCTCGTTTTTCACCAGGCTCACTGAATGTCGAAATAAATAATACCAAGTGTACCAAAGACGGTTTCCAAATTTCTTGTAATAGTGAAACCGACATAACAAATCTGAAAGATCATCTAAAAGAAAAAATTGGAAATGAGTTTGAAGTGTGTGACCAAAAAAGATTGAATCCGAGAGTGGCAGTTTACGGAATTCCCGCAGATTTTAAAAAGGCCGGAACAAAACTTGAGCTCGTAGATGACTTTATCGAAAAAATAATATACGATAACAATCTCGATACGAATATCGGTGACATAAAACTTGTTTATGCGTTTCAAAAAAAATCTTTAATTAACGTAGTTTTAGAATTATCAAGTAGTTTTTATAAATTTCTTTCCAACAGGGGTTTTGTATATATAGGTTGGCAAAGATACAGGGTAAATGATTATTTTAATATTGTTCGTTGTTATAATTGCTGTAAATATGGACATTTAAGTAAAGATTGTAAAAATAATATAGTTTGTCAAAATTGCTCTGGTTCTCATAATGCTAAGGATTGCAGGGCAGATGTCAAATGTTGTCCTAACTGTGAATTTCACAACACTAAATTCAATACAAGTTGGTCTACCGAACACGATGCTGGAAATAGGTCTTGTAGCTTTTATATATCGAGACTAAATTATTTTAAAGCAAATATTAATTATGACTGACAATAGTTGCTACATATTTAAAGTAGGACATTTAAATGTAAGATCAATTTTCACAAATTTTAACAATTTCACAGATTTAATGGCCTCTGAGCGTTTTGACGTAATGTGTATTTCTGAGACATGGATTGCATCAAATTACGCAACCGATATGATACATCTTCCAAATTATTTGTTTTTTCATAAAGATAAGGTCGTGGAGGAGGAGTTGGAATGTATATCCATGAGGATATTTCTTGTAAGGTTGTGTTTTCTGATCTAGAGGAAATGGAGGGAGTGGATCAGCTCTTTCTTGAAGTTACAGTTCGTAATTTTAAAATTTTATTTTGTGTTTTATATAGAGCACCCTCTGGTAGTATCCCACATTTTGTGGAGCATGTAGATAATATTATGTCATTTGTTATACCGCAATATGACCATATATGTTTTACCGGAGATATAAATATAAATCACCTAACAGATAACAGTTTTCTGGACTGCATATCGCCTTTTGACATGATTTCTCTTATTAAAGAACCTACACGTACTGCAGTCTGTTCGCAATCTTGTATGGATGTTATTTGTTTAAGCTCGGTACTTTCAGATATGGTAACATCTTCTGGCCTTACTCCTGCAGATGACATTTCAGACCACAGTTTACTTTATTGTTCTTTGGATTTGAATTTGCCTAAAACTTTACCGCGTGAAATTGTGTTTAGAGACTTTAAGTATTTCTCTAGGGCAAGCTTTTTGAATGATTTACATGCTGTTAACTGGAATTCTATTTACTACATGAAAAACATCGACGAAAAAGTAAACTTTCTGTCAAATAAAATTATTGACCTATTTAATATGCATGCGCCTCTTTTGTCTAGGCGAGTGACGAAGCCATGTGCTCCGTGGTTGTCATGTAATACAAAATTGTTAATTAAGGAGAGAAATAACGCCTTGACAAAATACAAAAAATCTAAATCTACGTCAGATTTGGCCTATTATAAATCACTTCGTAATCTAGTTACCAACATAGTACGTCAGGAGAAAAGGGCTTTCTTAAATTTACATGACTCTAACACAAACAGCAAAATACTTTGGAAAGCTCTAAAAACTTTGAATATTAAATCTAAGCAAACAGAATCTATTATTTCATTCCATCAGTGAAATAAAACAAGAAATACTCAACCTATCATCCATTTTTATGGACTTTCAGGATGAGTCTGTTAGGGTCCAGGTTCATGACTCTTCAAAGGTAGATCTTTTGAAGGAAGTCAGTGAGCTGCGTAGGAGCGTAAATCAGATAACAACCACAATAGAAAAGTTTGCTGCCCAAGGCAAGCAAAATAATAGGAGTAGCCCACCAGCAATAAAAAAGTCAACTTCGACTCAGACAGATTGCCAAGCCTCAGTGGGTGTCACTTCTTCTAAAGTCAGTACTCCCCCACCTCACAAACCCTCCATTAGAAAAGCCTGGCATTATGTCGTTGTGTCCAATATCCCATCTCCCTTTACGGCAAACCAACTGGCTCACTATATCAAGGATAAACTTGGAACTTCGGACTTTATTCGTTGCTTTCCTATGCTTAATAGTGAGGACAGTTCACTCTCAAAATTCAAAGTTGGAGTGCAGAATATAAGGCACCTAGAGCGGCTGCTTGATATAAGTATGTGGCCCCCAGGAATTGAAGTAGTCAATAGCAATGTCCAACCATCTTTGACTCCCTCGGAGGTATCGCCGCAAAAATCAAGATCTTCTGCCATGGGATTTCAACAGCCTAAGATTTCCACTTTGGAGAAACGAAGCCTTCCACAATCTTCCAATTTACCTACAGATCTAGCCAAGGAGGTCAAATACGTTAAAATTGGTTCAGACAGGGAGGCTATAGCTGCGAGTAAGTCCTTTGGGCAGCAGGAGGCGAAAAATATTATCAATAAGCATCCAAGGGAAGGTGAGGTGCTGAGTTTGGACCCAATGACTCCACCTATTGTGCGGTTATCGCGTGAATCGGACACGGCCAATGGACGTTATTTGTTGGCGAGACTAAGGGACCCTTCGATATTGAAAGCTGTCAGGCTATTCCTTGCGTACCTCCATGACCAACCCCCCAGTGCGTGTTTTGAGGGACACACCAACACCAGCATCAAGTTGGCGCTAGCATCGGAAGGTCTCCCATGCGACATGGACTCCCTGCGCAAGTTGTTTTATCGCTTCCACGACGCGTATGGCATTGGCGTGGCTGAGGTTGAGGCAGATCTCTCCGCCTTCAGGACCTTTTTCTCATCAGAGAAGCTATTTCACCTTCAGAAGTCTAGGGAAAGCCACAGCAAGTATTTTTCCAGTGGCTCTCCATCTAAAAATAAAAATTTTTAATTCATTTGACGCGAACAGAGGATCAAGCACCCTCTGATAAATCGGACGATAGCAAGCTAGGTATTTTTCTTATCAATGTTCAGTCCTTAAGACACAAAACAGATGAATTATTTCTTTTATTGGAACAGCTCAAATTTCCTGAAATCATTGCCATAACGGAACATTGGTTAAATACCGATGAGCCCGTGTTTGTGAAAAATTACACAACAATAGCTAGATTTAATAGAAGTAATTTATCTCATGGAGGTACTATGATAATGTCTACCAACAAAAACCTTACGGCAATAACAAAATTTGATCACTTATTAGCCGAGAAAATGTTTGAATTTTCTATCATCTACCACATTGCTTATGACCTCTATATTGTTTGTATTTATAGAACACCTGACGCAGATATGCATATGTTCTTTCAGAAATTACTGAGTTTGCTAGAGTCCCTGCCTGTGAATAGCAGGTTGATCTTGTGTGGTGACCTAATATTGACTTCTCCAGTGTGTGTGATGCTCGGGTATCTCTCCAGTCTATCTTCGAGACTTTTGGTGTAGTAATGCATGTTAATGCACCAACAAGAATCACTAGAACTTGTTCTAGTACTATAGACTATGTCGTGTCATCCTTTGATCCAGAATTGGTTGACTGTACTGTGTTGAACTCAGGCTTCTCTGATCATGAAGGAGTATTAACAAAATTTTCCATAAAATCCGAGAGTAGAAACACTTTTCGTAAATTAGGACGTATTTTTTCGGAAAAAAACTTTATAAATTTTAAGCAGCTTTGTCTAACAACAGATTGGCATGTCATCTCTGGTGATGTAGACACTGAAGTTTCCAGATTTACACAAACATTATCTGGTCTGGCATCCAAAGCCTTTCCTCTCAGGCCTGTCAAAATTAAACATCATAAACCCTGGACTATTAAGGGCCTACGTACATCTGCAAAAAACATGCGCTCTTTATCTCACCTAAAAAAATTCTCGGATAGTGTCTTCTTTCACGAGTACGTGAAACTTTACAGGAAAATTTACCATAAGACTATAAAAGCCGCCAAGGACATCTATTACAATAGGAGGTTGACTGAGTCCGGTAATATTGCCAAAGAAACATGGTCGATTGTGAATGACTTGAGGAGTAAGGTTTCTTCGTCCAACATAACCTCAACTTCACCTGAGGACCTAAACAATTACTTTGTAAATGTGGCGAAAAATATAGTGAATACTATCTCACCCTCCCTTGATCCTCTATCATTTCTCTCTGACTATAATGTTAATTTGCACAGTTTCTTCCTTACGCCTGTGGGGTTGGCAGAGCTTCGCAATACATTAAATGATATTAAAAATAAATCTTCAGCAGGGACTGACGGACTTACTCTTAAAATGTTCTCTAGTATGCCGGAATGTACATTAAACCATCTTTCAGCCTTAATTAATATGTCATTTGAAGATGGTGCTTTTCCAAATTGCCTTAAGTCGGCGATAATTATTCCTTTGCATAAAGGAGGTGATAAAGAGCAAGCTTCCAACTATCGTCCAATTGCACTCCTTCCCACGTTATCGAAGATCATGGAAAGACTGGTTAAAAAGAGGCTTGTATCATTTCTTCTAAAATACAAAATACTCACCCCCTTTCAGTTTGGGTTCTTGAGTAACAAATGTACAAATGACGCTATGTTTTCGCTGTTTAATAATGTATACTCCAGTCTGAACAACCGTCTCGTTAGAGCAACAATCTTCTGTGATTTCTCGAAAGCTTTCGATTGTGTTAATCATAACATCCTAACTAACAAATTGCAGTACTATGGTATCAGGGGAACGCCTCTTGAATGGTTTAAGTCCTACCTTAACAACAGAAACCAGCGTGTGAGGGTTGATAAGACTGTGTCTTCTTGCAAGCCAATAGAATGCGGAGTACCTCAGGGCTCAGTGCTAGGTCCTATTTTGTTTCTGTTGTTTATCAACGATATTGCTAGTCTGGACATCAGTGGTAAAATCTGTCTCTTCGCGGATGATACTTGTTTCACATGGAGCAGCCCGGACACCACGGCACTTCATAGAACCATTTCCAGTGACTTAATCAACATAAAAACATGGTGCGATTCTAATTATCTGTGTCTCAACGTCTCTAAAACTAAAGTCTTATCATATAAAAGTACGTTGCTACCTTTTCAACTTGATAATACCACCATTGACGTCGTTGATTCTGTGAAATTTTTAGGCCTTGTTGTGGACAACTATTTAAAATGGGATTTGCAATCGATGCTTTAGCTAAAAAATTAAGTTCTGCCTGTTTCGCACTTAGATCAGTTGCTAATGTGCTTAATTTGTCAACATCTAGGACAGTCTATTATGCCCTTTATGAGTCGCATCTCCGATACGCACTTCCATTCTGGGGTGCGTGTTGTGCGACTCAATTTGAGCGTATCTTCAAATTACAAAAGAGAGCTGTGCGATATTCACTGAGGCTAACCAGTTGTGCTCACTGCCGGGACTTGTTTAGAAGATATAAAATATTAACTCTTCCTTCCCTATTCATACTCGAATCCGTCTGCCTAGTTCGCAAGCACGTATCGAGTATTTCTCTAGAGCCAGTTCATGGCTATCCAATTAGGAACGCAGAGCATAACATGTATCTGCCAACCCCTCACTCTGAGTTAGTAAAGAGTTCCCAATTGTACAATGCAAAAAAAAATGCACTATCATCTGCCATCTGAAATTAATTCCATTTCATCCTTTCCTGCATTTCGCAGAGCCTTGAGATCATACTTACTGGAGAAAGCCTTTTACGCGGTTAACGATTTTTTTATTAATATCTAGGGTTCTAAATTTAACACACATTCACTAAATTTAAGAAATGATTTTGTTTTCTATCCATTTAAATTTAGTATTGACATTATATACAGTTGTTTATTTACATGTATGTTTATATTTTATTTATATTTAATTAAATAAATTTGACAATGTACAATTTCTATAATTGTATAAAGTATTGTTTTAGTTTTGTATGTTTGCTGTTAGTTTTATATGTTTTTCTATTGTTAAGTGAAGTTTTGTATGTTTTTTATATTCTTTTTTTTAAGCTTTGTCAACAAAATTGTAAAATTTTTTATGACAATAAAGCAATTTCTTTCTATTCCCGATAAATTTAAAAATGTCAATAATCTTAATGATTACTTCGCTTCAGTCTACAGTCAATATAACAGCTGCAAACTAACTGCTGAATCTTTAAAATTAAAAAAATTTAATGACACTATTTGTTTTAAATTCAAATTGGCCGAGGAGTGGGAGATAATTAAAATTGTTACATCATTAAAATCCAATGCAGCTGGCTATGATGGTATCACTACTGTTATGTTACAATACTGTTTGCCCTGCGTTGCTTTACCTCTAACTCATATTGTTAATTTATGTCTTGAAACGGGATATTTTCCAACTGCTTGGAAACTTTCTTTGGTTAAACCACTCCCAAAATCAAATAAGCCGGCAGAACTTTCAGACTTCAGACCTATAGCTTTAATACCGGTCTTATCAAAAATACTTGAAATTTTTTTAAAACCTCTAATCTACCAGTATGCAGTTTTTAATAAAATAATACCAGCTCATCAATCTGGTTTCAAGCAAGGCCATAACACTGCAACTGTGCTATCGTATGTAATAGATAATATTTTGAATAGTATGGATGATGGCGAAGCTTTGGCTCTAATTTTACTGGATTTTTCTAAAGCGTTTGACACGCTGGACCACGAGTTATTGTGTAGCAAACTGGCGTTTTATGGATTTTCTGACATATCACTGAAGTTTTTTCGGTGCTATCTCTCGGATAGAAAACAAGTTGTTCAAATTGATGACAATTTTTCATCCTCAAATTGTGTTACTTCTGGAGTGCCTCAGGGCTCTGTCCTTGGTCCTATCTTATTTTAATTTACACGGCAGACTTACTTCAAAAGTCGTCTTATTGTAACATGATATCATATGCTGATGATACACATTTATTTATGTCATTTAATCCAAATGAAACAGAAACTGCTGTAACTAAGATTAATCATGATCTTCAACTGATATCTGAGTACTCTGCTGAAAATAACTTAAAGTTAAATATTAATAAACGTTCTTTGATGTGCTTTTGTTCTGCGCGTCGTTACGAATCTGTTTCATCACAGCTAAAGGTCAACTTGAATGGTACATCCCTAAATTGTGTTAAGCTATATAAAAATCTAGGCGTCGTCTTTGACGTGGACATGCTGTTTAAAAGTCATATAGCAAATATTCTGAAAAAATCTTATTGTGTCTTAAAATAGTTATATATGAATAAATATCTCCTAAATTTTAAAATCCCCAAAAAAAAATTATGTGAGTCTCTTATATTTCCTATAATTGCGTATTGCCTTATTTCATTTTATAACTGCTTAGATAAAAATTCCAAAAATCGACTGCAAAAACTACAAAATTCATGTTGTAGGTTTGTATTTGGCTTGCGGAAGTACGACCATATTTCTGAAAAAATAAATATACTACAATGGCTGAAAATAGATAACATGTATAAGTATGAGACAGAGTATTTGACAGATTTATATTTCGCAGTGATGTAAACAGAACCTTGCGATATCCAAATAAACTGGAGTTTTCTGTTTACAGCTCCTCTATCTTTCGCCGCTCCTATCTATATAATGCAATTTTATTGTTTAATAATATCGAAAATAATGTTAAGAAAATGTCTCTAAGCACTTTTCGGAAAAAGCTTAAAGATGTTTACATGAGCCAACAGATTTGACGTCTCCCTGATCCAGATCACTTTTTTTATCAGTTTTGTTTTTTTATTGTCATAATATATGATTTTTTTTTTGTTAAATTATTTTATTTTTTTATAAATATTTCTTTTTTTTTCTGGTTATTTTCTGTCTGATTCACTAATTGTTGTAGTGCAGGTGGTGCTAACTGTAATTGTATATTTAATTATTTTTTCTTTGAACAGGTTAAGTAGAGTAGCCATAGGCTAGACTTTGCCTGAAGGAGTATGATGTATTTTGTTACTTTTCCTTTAATAAAGCCATTTATTATTATTATTATTATTATCTGCACTTGTTTTATATCGAAATATTATTGCGATATATTATTGTAACACAAAAAACGTGTTTTGGCCAAAATTTCGAATTCCATAAATATGATATTTATGGTTCTATATGGCTTCAATAAGTTCCATTTGGCTTAAATTGCCAAATGGAACCATATGATTTTCATGGCGTATTTTGGCGCATAGGATAGGTAAATGCATTGAAGGGAATAATTATTTAAATCATTAAGTTCCAAAATATAATAACTCGGGTTTCATCGGATCTGCTGATACATTTTGTTAAAATTCAGGCTATCAGGACCTATATTTTTTATGATTATGTATTATTTTTTTAATTAAAAACTTAGGACAAAGAAAAAGCTTGCATGAAACCATGGTGGAAAACCGCCAACAGGCGTAAAAACAAATGAATCCAAGGCGTTGCCAAATATTTACTGGGATAAGTTTTTATCCTTTGAATATTGTTGTAAATAATAATTATCATTTAAGTAGTGTTAACTTATCAAAGTTCACAACATGACAAAATTTCAACACAATCGGTCAACGGATCTTTGAGATATTAATAAAAAAGGTCTATTAGAAAACACCTTGACACCCTGTATCTTTAAAATTATACATTTCCGGACACATGTTTGTATAAACTTTTTAACTTAAAACACTCAAAGAATCACCTCCTGAAGTTTAGCCAGATACTTAATTGACACCCAGTATTTAAAAATGGCTAGCTATTGATTTAGTAAGCTATGTTTATTTTAATGGGGAAAAATACATTTCATAAAAAATAAACAAACCCATAATACAAATAAACCTACACTAATTAATTCATTTAAAATGTGTCTAAATAGAGGCACTTTAATAATTGAAAAATGGACAGGAGCACTTAAAATCACTTCATAGAATATACCAAATATGTAAAAAAAATCCAATAAAAAAACCACAAATGGCACATTAAAATCTGCATTACCTGAAATTAAACTATACCTAAACGGCTAATAAAATAATAGTGACAAGACTAAATAAAAGTGACAAGACGCCGACATCGATAACGCGATGAGCAGTTTTAAATAATTATTCCGAGTTATTATTACATACGTGTTGTTATTAATTGTCGTTAATTATTGTAATACAGTAGCATTCCTTCAAATAAATTTTAATTTAAGTATGGTTAATATAGTCATATTAATGATTATAGCCCGTATGATTTCTAAAATAAAAAAATCAAGTGTCTTTTTATCAGAATTACTAAATTAAGTAGACATAGTTAATATTTATTAACTTCGTAAGTGTCATATTTTAATATAATTAGGGGATTATCTTAAGTTTAAATTATGGTAAACTTGTATGAGTTTCAATCATTTATATTTAAAATCTTAGGAAAGACAATATAGATTTGAGGCAAGAGAACTCAAGGAAAGGATTGTGTAACTAGTAATTAAGACTTAACAATTTTTTTTACTTGATATTTTTCTGGTCGTTCACTTTGCACTTTGACTCTTCGATGTGTCACACACAATCTAAATTTCGGATATGATGCAGAACTGATAAATTGGACCAAATATATTAATTGCAAGGTATGCAAAGAAATATTTTTGTTAACTTTGCAAATACTTAAGGCATGCAATAATTTTAAAACAATTTGACGTGAGATTACTTCATAATTCTTGGAAGTCTTGAATGATAAATATTTGAATTATTATGGGTCTGTTTTGTTTAAGAAGCTAACAAATACCTTCAAAAACTCAACTATCAAAATATATGGGTAGCAAATTTTTAAAAGTATGCATAGGTATAATGTTCTATATTAATTGGACATACTGAATATAAACTAGGTATAGTTGCTGCAATCGATAATATATTTTGCTGCTTATTTTCACCATAACAAAATCATCATAACAAGTTATGATGAAACCGTCAATACTGCTACTCATATTATGGGCATATATGTATTTTAAATCTCATAATGATGTTTAAAAATATATAGGTACATACTATGTGGTTGTGACGGTTTTTTATTAGGTATGATGAAAAGAAGCTGCAAACTAAATTATCGTTGGAGCCAATTATATTTTAATTTATTTTTATCTACAGTAACTATGCACGGTAGGGGTTCAAAATATGCCTATACTGTGAGGCAATTCAATTCGAGTATAAATTAACATTTACATTCCAAGTATCTTCTTGGTCTACCGGCATGGCACCTCGTTCGCCCTTATTCCACATTTCTATAAAAAAATATTATGATTTATAACTTTTACTTTTTATGGTAAAAATTGGTGAAAAGTAATTTTTTTTGTACGGTGAATTTAAATTTATGGGCAATCCATAAATTTACACCTTAAGTTCGAATATTGGTTAAACCTAGGAATACCAAGGTAATAGTCCGAAATATGCAAAAGAAGGAGTGAGTTTAAGTTAGAATTAGAATAGAATAAGTGGGAGGGGGGTTAATCTCTGCGACCTTAGAGATCTATTGTGTCCCCCTTTCTTGATTTATAACTCATCATACAGTCCCAGGACTTCCTACGGAGACCCGTGTCCCTCACAGTCGAGGAGCTACGACCCAGGCCGGGTAAGACGAAACGGTAGCTTGTGTCGCCTGTTGGGTTTAGAGGTAGGAGGTAGGCTCCCGACCCTTGGAGGAGGTGGTAGCTTGTATGCCACTTGCGGAGGATGGTCTCACGCAAGTGTCAGCCACCTCTCCTGTAGTTCTCTTTGGGTTTGGCTCCTTTGAAGTTTCATTGTTACTGTTCCCAGTGTCGCTAGGGGGTTTCCCCACAGCTTCATCGGTGATGATTTTATTACTATTATTATCAGATCTCATAGTGTTCCTATGAGTCGCTAGGGACAGTCGGTCCACTTCTACAGAGCCCCGCATGTAGAAGTAAGGGGTAAAATACAATGGGGCGCCCCCCGCTGCCCCAAGGTTGAGGCTGTCAGTAGCCCCGCCCGGTATCGTTATATGTCTTGGTGCAATTCCCTGGCCACGACACTACAGTCAGGGACAAGACGATGAGTGAGATGCTTTTTAGACCAAGCCAAGTGCTAGGGGGGATTCCCTCCAGCACCTGACCAGGAGCTTGCCCACCAACGACAAGGTCTTGCATCTCCTAGGGGAAGGAGTTTAGGTTAGATTAGAATTAGGTTTTAGCAAAGATATTTAAACTCAAGTTTTAGTTGGTTTTGCATTAATAAAAATATAGACCTAATCTAAACTTAAGCTAAACTGACCCCCTTTTTGCATATTTTAGGCTCCTATACGCGGGTAGGAGCCCGTCATAGTGTCGTGACAATTAACGAATCCGCACACGTTCATTTCCATCATTAATATTTGCTTCACTAAATTCTTCACTTTTACAAAAAGCCATCATGATAAAAATCAAATATCGAAATTATTTAACGTTGCGAACGTTAAACTTGTTCACTATACGTATCAGGAATATATTTGTGAATAGCGATCAGTGATACGTTTACGTTAGACTGCCGGAGTGCTGACGTCACAAATGTCAAATTTCTTTTCAACAAACAAGTTTTAGTTCTTTTATATTTCAATTGAGCTCTTCCAAATGACGCCACAAGTTAATATGAAATGTAAAAAAAACAGGTGATTGTCGACAACCTCCGACTTGTGTCTGGTATTTTCAATACGCCTATGATGGTTGCGCATGTTGCAAAATCTGTGAATTTTTTATTTTATTTGCCTTGTTATGATGTTTCTAAAATTTTAATATACTCTACTTATTTATTTAGGTACTGCTAAACTACTAAACGGCTCTTATTTTATTTTAACTTAATTTTACCAGATAATTTTGCTTTGCATCTTGATATTTTGATAAACTGTAGTTTATCAATTATACAATTATGTTATTATGTATAATAATGATGCTCTCAATCAGAGTTATATTATAACTATACATAAAAATTAGCGTGGAATAGGCAATAACCAACATTTTACGTCGAATACATTTGTTGATTGTTTTGATTACCTAATTTAAACCGGTCGACTATGTAATAAAGTTAGATAATGCATTTTTACCCCGTTTATGAAAATAAGTATTTTAGAAAGCCCGTAACAAGGAAAATAAAATAATATACAAAATATCGCATTTTAAAAAACATAAATTTTAGTCATATTTAAAAAAGACTGCTTCCAACGATGAATTAGTTACGTCACTGCATTCTACGTGAAAAACTGTACGGAACACCATTTTCACCTTTTCGATAAGTTATAAGATAACCGAGATACAAAGGGTATCGAAAAATGCAATAATTTCAGATTCGTCCTGTATTTTAGGAAGTAAGAGAGCTAGGACATATCTGTTTGTAGCATCTTTAGTTTCATAAAAAAGTAACATCGTAATGAATGTGAAAACCGCATCTTTGTATTTCGACGCATAAACGACAAACCCTGCAAAACACACGAAAATAGGACACCCTGTACAGACATACTGCCAAATCTACGAATGAAATCCAAGATCGATTTATATCTTTTAATATTTTATGTGTTCGTGATAATTCCTTTGATACTTCGTCCAAAAACCGACAGTACGGGGAAGGAGCGTTTTGAGGAAGTAAACGGACGAAGGAGCGTTTTGACGAAAGAACGAAGGAACACACAGTCGCATAAAATCGACAATTTCCCATAGTAAATATAGGATTTTTGGACGAAGGGACGCGACGAAGGAACGAAGTGAAGTAGCGAGGTATGAGTATGGGGCTTTACGCTGTTTCAGGTAGTAGAAAATAAGTGAAAAGGAATCCGAACTAGACGTCGCACAGTGCGGTGAATGGTAATTCTAGCGGGAAAAAACCTCAGGAGCGATATTTGGGACGAATTGAGTAAAACATTTTATTACATCATAATAAAATTATAATAATCCATATATGAACATAAATCTTCGGAAAATTATTAATACATTTTCCGATCATATATGAAAAAAACGTTTAAAAAGATCGAAAACCTAATTTACAAAGATCGATTGGTCAACCTTCAAGGCCGGTGTCACACGATCAGCTGACAAACAATTGAAACGTCAGTCTGTAAATCGTAATATAAACAAGATGAAATTTAGGGAAAAATCAACTATAATCAGGTAAAACCAATTGATTCCACACAGGAAAAATACATAATAAAATCCTTAACCCATTTGTATATTGCAGACCCAACATTCCCACTTGTTGCGTTGAAACAGACAAAAGATAATCACATCAAGTCTATGTTCAAGAATCCTTCGAAGAAATATGCCAAGAAAATATCCTAACACAAGCATAAGTCTAAATAAAGAATTAGTAACCACTGTAGAAAGAAAGGTAGGTTTTAAACAGACAAATTGATATTTTATTAATGAGGTTTTATATTACAGTTATCGGAGACAACTCCATCCCAAGAAATTGTTGTGGTGAAGAGACTTAATAGATAAGATATTATTAGAAGTTATATGTACAGTTAAGAAGTAAGCTAATTAAACGTTATTATTCAAGTTATTCAAGTAAGTTTTAGTTTTATTCCTAAAAATAAGCAAAATAAGTAAAATAAGTTACGGTGAAATTTTAAACCGTAACAAACCTCTTCATCAATAACTTGATTTTTTTAAAGAAAATTTTCTGAAGTAAAATAATCTGAGGTTTTTAAAAGCGTATGAAATATAATCTCCATGGATTTAATTCTCGATATCTTCCTAGTATGGTGATTTCTAAAAGAATTTACTTTTTTATGACGCGCCGATTCGACATCCTCCGATAGCTCACCAATTGCCAACAAAAAGTGCTCTATAACCTTACTCGAATGAATAAGAAGTTTATGTATTGAGGCATAGGAAACCATGGATAAAGTGTTTGGTTTGGTTTGGTTTAGACAAATAATTGAACTGTATCATGAGCGCAGGCCTTGAATTTCGCCAAATCCATTTGATAATCAGAATTTAGTGCTCTTAAGATCACACTAAATCTGTTTATTAAGTTTTTATCGACTCCTGTGATTTCACTTGACATTTAAGGGTCATAGAAAAATCTCCGTGCGGAACAAAACCCTTGTTTCGAAACATCTATTAGAAGTCCTGCTTGATTTCTGAACGCTGTAGTAATGGTCTGTTCTGTTCCACGAAAACTTAAAGGGGATTAACGTGCAGAATGAGTGGGAAGAAGCAGTTCACAATAGAACTCAATGGAGAAGAATTGTAAACTCAGTTAACAGCGACAAGCAAAAAGTAAAGAGGCAGCAAAGCAATGAAATTTTTGAATCTCCGGAGTGCGGTAGGCAAATAACATCACGTATCGGGCTTTTCAGTCACAGAAAATCTGATGAAGATTAGATTAGATTCTTAGAGGTGGCTGTCGGCCTGATCCACTGCGCCCTTCTCAGATCTATTGTGGTCCTCTTCTGACCCCTTAGATTACATTTTTCCAGTCCTATCCTTTTCACAAAGTTTAGCAACTTGCAGACTGAACCCTCCATGTAGTTCACTGGCAATGGCCTATCATTGCCTATTACCGAGAACGAACCTTTGCCAGGCTGTCACACCGACATTCTGTTCATTTTAATCAAGATTTAGACATAATGGAACAATGCAAGTTGTTAATATACATACTTCATACTCATAATTTTGCTTAAAAGAATTTTTACCACTACCACCATCAGCACCCCATTTAACATACTGGTTAATTTTGATAGGAGAATTATCGCGATGTGATGCAAAAGCAGATAAAATAACCTCATTTTATTGAATGAAGATTAGCCGCTGAAACCTTCTCTTAAATTGTCATGCCATTTTGATAACAATTTGTCTTAGCTACCAAAATAATATGCTTGTAACTGGGAAACACGACCTTTAATTTTAACGCATTTCTAAGAAGTTGGTTTTGGGCTTGTATTAATTTCAAATCCGTAGAGATTTTCAGTTAAGGTTTCAACGATTACAGCAGCATCCCTACTCCCACTAACTTTAAAACTCATAGTAGTTGCAAAACCCAGTTCCTCTTTTGAATGCTCCTCTAATAACCCTTTAACGAATCTTTGTTTCCTTTTTATGCCAGCCGACTGAAATGAAACTTGGGGCCCACCGGATAAGCTTGAGCTCCCCTGTGACTAATAAAATACCTTCTAGCCACGGTTTATTATATTTGTGAAACTTGTTTAAGGATAAGCAATTTTTTTTTTACTTTCGATATAAAACACCTTTCTTCTCATTGTCACTTAAACTCATTCAGAACATCACAATTAGTGGAATAAATTAGTGGTTTCAATTACACTTTATACTTTTTAGTTTACGATCATTCACAATGTTTAAAAACACAATTAAAATTAATAGAATATTCTAGCAACAGCTTGAGTCAGTTGTATCCATAGAAAAAGTCTAATATTTAGTGTAAGGTAGGCAACTTATTATATACTTATATTTCGAAGTTTCCGAAAGACGATATAAAAATGGCGTTTTTGGCCTCTATATATTAACCACCACGTTATTATTGTAATTAGTCTTTAGTTGAGAATCAATATACTTGATTAAGAAATAAGTAGTTTATTATTTCTATATAAGTATATTACATATTGGCGACGAGGAAAAACAGAGTTAAAAGGTTTTGAAGAAGAAATCTAAGTAAAAAGAATTAATCCAAGGTCGAAAGCTGAATAGACTAAAAGATGGCGACAATTGGAAATATTGCCGAATTCCAGCCCGAGGAGGATTGGAATATGTACCAAGAAAGGTTGAACAGTATTTTGATGCTAACTCTATAGAGCCGACTAAAAGGTTCCGGTTTTATTAACATTAATAGGGGTACAAGCATATAAAACCCTACGAGATTTGTGTGACCCTGAATTGACCAAAAACAAGTCGTATGAAGAGTTATGCAGGATTTTGTCTGTCCAATATTCGAAACGAATCTCTGTATTTAAAGAACGTTTAGATTTCTATAATTTACGACAACTAGAAAATGAATCAATTAGACAATGGTATGTAAAATTAAAAACAAATTTTTCTCAATGTGAATTTGGAACACATTTAGTAGAAATATTAAAGGATAGATTTATCTCTGGAATGAGAAGAGAACAGTATAAGAGATAGTATTTGTGAAATGGATAAAGTGTTTGGTTTGGTTTGGTTTAGACAAATAATTGAACTGTATCATGAGCGCAGGCCTGAATTTCTCCAAATCCATTTGATAATCAGAATTTAGTGCTCTTAAGATCAAACTAAATCTGTTTATTAAGTTTTTATCGACTCCTGTGATTTCACTTGACATTTAAGGGTCATAGAAAAATCTCCGTGCGGAACAAAACCCTTGTTTCGGAAACATCTATTAGAAGTCCTGCTTGATTTCTGAACGCTGTAGTAATGGTATGTTCTGTTCCACGAAAACTTAAAGGGGATTAACGTGCAGAATGAGTGGGAAGAAGCAGTTCAACAATAGAACTCAATGGAGAAGAATTGTAAACTCATTGACAGGTCATATGACCAAAGGCAATTAAGTGAACTCTATCGTCTATACTGAATGAAATTTGTTTTTATGGAAAGGAACCGCTACCTGTACTGAATGAAGTTTAACATCTAGCGAATAGATGGCGCCAGCAATATTAAAATTTGGAATTTTATAAAAAGAAAAATAAAACGCTACAGATTCTTAGAGGTGGCTGTCGGCCTGCTCCACTGCGCCCTTCTCAGATCTATTGTGGTCCTCTTCTGACCCTTAGATTACATTTTCCAGTCCTATCCTTTTCACAAAGTTTAGCAACTTGCAGACTGAACCCTCCATATAGTTCACTGGCAATGGCCTATCATTGCCTATTACCGAGAACCGAACCTTTGCCAGGCTGTCACACCGACATTCTGTTCATTTAACATACTGGTTAATTTTGATAGGAGAATCATTGCGATGTGATGCAAAAGCAGATAAAATACCTAATGAGGTATTTTATCTGCTTTTGCATCACATCGCGATGATTCTCCTATCAAAATTAATAAAATGTTATTGAATGAAGATTAGCCGCTGAAACCTTCTCTTAAATTGTCATGCCATTTTGTGACAATTGGCATGACAAATTGTCATGCCAATTTGTCTTAGCTACCAAAATAATATGCTTGTAACTGGGAAACACGACCTTTTAATTTTAACGCATTTCTAAGAAGTTGGTATTGGGCTTGTATTAATTTCAAATCCGTAGAGATTTTCAGTTAAGGTTTCAACGATTACAGCAGCATCCCTACTCCCACTAACTTTAAAACTCGTAGTAGTTGCAAAACCCAGTTCCTCTTTTGAATGCTCCTCTAATAACCCTTTAACGAATCTTTGTTTCCTTTTTATGCCAGCCGACTGAAATGAAACTTTTGGGGCCCACCGGATAAGCTTGAGCTCCCCTGTGACTAATAAAATACCTCCTAGCCACGGTTTATTATATTTGTGAAACTTGTTTAAGGATAAGCAACTTTTTTTTTACTTTCGATATAAAACACCTTTCTTCTCATTGTCACTAAAACTCATTCAGAACATCACAATTAGTGGAATAAATTAGTGGTTTCAATTACACTTTATACTTTTTAGTTTACGATCATTCACAATGTTTAAAAAACACAATTAAAATTAATAGAATATTCTCGCAACAGCTTGAGTCAGTTGTATCCATAGAAAAAGTCTAATATTTAGTGTAAGGTAGGCAACTTATTATATACTTATATTTCGGAGTTTCCGAAAGACGATATAAAAATGGCGTTTTTTGGTCTCTATCTATTAACCACCACGTTATTATTGTAATTAGTCTTTAGTTGAGAATCAATATACTTGATTAAGAAATAAGTAGTTTATTATTTCTATATAAATATATTACATATTGGCGACGAGGAAAAAGCAGAGTTAAAAGGTTTTGAAGAAGAAATCTAAGTAAAAAGAATTAATCCATCACAATTGGAAATATTGCCGAATTCCAGCCCGAGGAGGATTCCAATATGTACCGAGAAAGGTTGGAACAGTATTTTGATGCTAACTCTATAGAGCCGGCTATAAAGGTTCCGGTTTTATTAACATTAATAGGGGTATAAGCATATAAAACCCTACGAGATTTGTGTGACCCTGAATTGACCAAAAACAAGTCGTATGAAGAGTTATGCAGGATTTTGTCTGTCCAATATTCGAAACGAATCTCTGTATTTAAAGAACGTTTAGATTTCTATAATTTACGACAACTAGAAAATGAATCCATTAGACAATGGTATGAAAAAATTAAAAACAAATCTTCTCAATGTGAATTTGGAACACATTTAGTAGAAATATTAAAGGATAGATTTATCTCTGGGATGAGAAGAGGAACAGTATTAAGAGATAGAATTTGTGAAGAGGACCATAATAAAAGTTTAGACCAGATTCTGGAGATTGCCTTAAATAAGGAAGCAGCTTTAATGAATTCTGTCCAACAGCAGCAACAAATTAACCAAGTTATGGCTCGAAAGTCTCCGATGGATGGATATAATGGAAACAAAGGCAAAGTGTATTAGAAAAAAGAAGAAAGAACAAGAAAAGAAGAGACCGAGAAGAGAAGACCGAGCTAGTGAAGCAAAACGTAAATATTGTGATGGTGGTAACCATAATTTTGCAAGATGTAAATATAGAGACTATATATAATAATAATAATAATAATAGTAATCCGTGGGTGCTGCTGGATCTCCTATCGGACGCATCCCTGTGCGAATTGGAAAACGCTCGCCAGATATGGCTGGTACCGGGGAAATAAAATACACGGGGTGGACAAAAACCAGCACAACAGGACACGACGGGTTTCCGTGTCAGGAACGGTACTCCAACAGGGGGTATCCCCTGTTGGAGTACGACAGTTTTTTAGCGGTAATTTTTTATTGCATAGAGATCTGAGATATTTATGGGTATGACGACCCCACGGCCCCAGTCACGTGATAGGAAAGAAGTGGTTTCGAAGGCGGATGAGAGCAAAATTAGCTCCAACGGTAGTGAAGACACGATAATAACCTATCACACTAGAAAGTGTCTGTTCCTCATTGAGGCGACTTTCGAACAGCGTCTGTTCCTCATGTTAGAGGCGGCTGAACTAAAACCCGCCAGTAGGTAAAATGGAACCCCACCGTACGGGTCAAGTACGTAAAAATGGGAATGATAGGGAGAAAAAATTCTACTCAGGGTGGGCCGGATAATCCAGATCGGATCCCATCTCATCCAGGACTGATAAACCATGACGACCTTAGCAATGGAAACGGACATGAGATAGGGGAACATTGTAGAGTCGAGAATAACAACAAATCCCACGAAAATTTGCCAGAAGAGAACCTAAGGAGTGTAACTCAAGCAGGCCCTTCTGGATTACAAACTCAGTCATCTCAAGAAAAAGAAAAAAAGAATAGAGTGAAGTGGAGTATCGACGAATACACGGAAATAATGTGGTGCTCATATTATATTATTGAAAAAAACAGGAACGCACAGTATTAAGGAAACATTCAAAAAGTGGAGAGAACGTAATCCAAATATAGGATTAGGACTTAATCCAAATACACTAGCTATACAACGAAGATTTATCAACGATAAAAAAACTGAGCGACTACAACTAAACTCAATACATACAATAATAATAAAAATAACTACATCATCATACAAATACAACTACATCTGCAAACAGTCAATAACACTGAACACCAAGAAAACGACAATATATCCGCAATCATCAGACAAACAAACAAGGGAGATAACACAGTCAATAACACTGAATACCAAGAAAACGACAATATATCTGCAATCATCAGACAAACAAACACGGAAGATATGAATTTTACAGACCATGTGAACACGCACGAGGCACCAACAGTGAATGATAAATCAAATGAGGTTGATATAAGCGAAACTAACTCTACTATAGAAAATTTTAAAAAGAGAATTATCAACAAAATTGAAAGGACTTTAGCTAACTTTAAAACACTTCTATGCAGGACAAAACTTAAGAAAATCAACGAAAGGGGCTCAAAAACACATTACACATATAAACAAAGCAGTAGAAGAAATATTGGCAAGTAAACATCAAAACGAATTAAATTTAACTTATATAAATATGATAATATATTGTTACGGATTCCGTGGGTCCACTATTTAAACTCACGATAAAATACTTAACGAATTTATTTGTCTCACTCTGTACACACAACTTATACTATTTACAACACAATTTATGCAACTACTATTACTCTAACGGTATTTCGCGGTATAATCAAACTTCAGACTTCAGACTATCTTCAGACTGTCCAACTGTCGTAAGCGCTCCTTTTATATAGCTGTGGTGAGTGTTTCGCATACAATCCAAAATTATCGGGACGGGTCCGCCATCTACTAGTACATTCTATTGTCTGCTTCGCTTACTTGTCGACTTGATTAAGAGATGGCGCTACAACAAAAAAATGTCTTCAGATTTCTTGACACGTTGCGGTTTTAGTTGCTCGCTTCTCCGACAGATGGCGCCACATACACCTTGACATTGCCCCCTTCTCAAATTTGATCGTCCCGATCAAGGTTTCCTGTCTGGTATCTCTTCAATCGATCCAGATGAACTACTTTCATCTTAGTTCTAGGGCAGCGTTGAATCCGGTACACAACATCATTTATCCTCTTGATGACTGTATAAGGACCTTCCCATGCTGGAGTTAACTTTGGAAATCTTCCTTTCTTGCGCTGTGGGTATACCCTATCATTCTGTTGAAATCCCGTAGAATTAGTTCTGAGGTCGTAACGAGCTTTCATCCGGTCACTGGCTAGCACAATCTTACTTCTAACGTGCTTATGAACATCCAGTAATCTTCCCTTCCTAACGATTCTTTCGAACGACAGTCCAACGTTATCTTGTTTCATTTTTCCTCCAGATCGAGTACTTGGTCCTTGTCTAGCTGCGCAAATCTTACAACGTTGACACCATTTCTTAACATCTTCACAATAATCCACCCAGTAAAAACGGTCTCTTAGCCTGCTCAAGGTCTTGTTTACCCCAAGATGGGCTCCAGTTTTACCACCATGAATTTCTTCCAATACCTGGGTGACTTTCTTCCTTGGTACCAGTAACTGAGTTGTTACTGTCCTGCCATCCGCACTTTCCCACGTGCGCTTTAACAATCCATTCTCAATCACCAGTGAATTCCACTGAGCCCAGAGAGCTTTGAAAACGAGCCCTCTGTCCGCAATATCCTGCCACGGTGGTCTCTCGCCGTTACCTTCCTTGAGCCGTAGTATTGCGCCGATGTCTGGATCTTCCATTTGATCTTTCCTCAATTGTATCGTCGTCCATTGTTCATCAGTTCTCAGTTTAAAGTTCTTTACTCTGATAGTACTTTCGCGATGTTGCATTTTCTTGCCCAAGGTAGCTCGTCGTCGATCCGATTCGTTGTCGATAATTTGTACCCGTCCTACACGGCACTCAGAGGTTTTCTCCATTTTCCCGAACACAGTCTTCTTGGTATCACCAGGTATCATCACAATTTCCGCTGATCTTGCTTCCATATTTCCTGGTCTCTTCTCTTTAGATACAGCAAATTCCTCAGTTCCGATTTTCAGGATGTTTCTATGGTGATCGAACGAAAAACCATGTTAACTGATCACATCCATACCCATGATAAAATCATCTTCAATGTCTGCCACTAAAACGCTATGCCGAAACTTCAAATTCCCTAACTCCAGTTCCATGAAAGCCTCTCCCCGTACAACGGCAATTTCCCCCGTAACTGTACGTAAATACACTCTTTTTCTAAGAGGCATCATCTTCAATCCTTGCACTGAGTTAGTCCGTACCAACTATACCATAGCGCCTGTATCCACAGTCATTCGAATTCTTCTACCATTGACCTACCCGTTGATCACCAAATTGTCAGCGGTTTTTCCTAGACTCCTAATGGAAAACATCCTAGGGTCTCTGTTTTCTTCAGCCAATACTCGCCCGTTGGTATTAATTTCCTGGTGCCTATGTTCTCTGAAGGGTAAACGGAATCGCATTTCAACGCGGCAATCCCGTTTGATGTGGCCATTCCTGCCACATCTATAGCAACTTATTGTTACATTATTATATGTCCTGGGATCTTCCGATATGCCGATGTTCTCTTAATGATGAACGGAATGGCATTTGGATGCGACAATCCCGTTGGATATGGCCATTCCTGCCACATCTATAGCACCTAATATCCTTGGATCTTCTCTGGTTCTCTGTCTGGGTGTTGTTGACTCTCTTGCTCACTAGTAACTCACATAGTTTATTAAACATCTCCTCCAAACGTATGTGAGAACTCTTTGGCTATTCCTCAACCGTTACCGAGCCTATCTTCTTGCAGACCTCTGCAGGCGTGTCTTGATCTGGACCTGGTAAAGTTGACGTCGATATTGATCGCCATATCTTCTGTCCAATGCAGCAACCAAGGTTTAGTATTCCTGCTGTTGGGCTGCAGGAATAGTTTGCAGCAGTTCCAGGGCAGGGCCGCGCAGCGCGATGACAAGTGCCGCTGCTTTCTCCTGGTCGGTCCATCCGTTGGCAACGGCGGCTGTTTCAAACTGGCGCTGGTACATCGTCCAGGTCGTTTGTCCATCGTAGGTCGGTGCCTTGAGGTTCGCAGTTCCAGAAACGCCAGGTGTCCTTACTTGTACCTTGGTCTTCTGTAGGTCCATCTCTAATTTTTCCATTTTCTGCTGAAGGCGTTTTTCAAGATCTTCTACGGCTTCTTGAAGGTAGATGTCTTGCCTTTTTTTCAGTTCTTCAAAGTTCTTCTTAAAACAGTTTTGATCTTCTAATTTTTCTTTCTGGCGACGCACTTCTAAATTCACAACCGTTCTTGTCTAATTTTTTGATTTTCTAAAATTTTCTGAATATGGTCCTGTTCTTCTTGTCTTTCTTTTTGACGTCGCTCCTCCAAACGAATTTCCATATTTCCTAATATTTTCTCAAGCCGGTCCTGTTCTTCTTGACGGCGTAATTTTTCTTCTTCTTTCTCTTTTTCTAGTCGGGCTCGCTCTTCTTCTCGTTCTTTACGGAGACTTTCCTGCCTTCTCTCTTCTCATATTCTCCATAAAATAGCCCAATAATTTGCTTACTTCCTCCATTTTCTTCGCTTCTTCCCTTGTACCAACCACAAAAATACTCTAATCCGGTCTAAAAATCTTCCAATCCACTTAATTTCTTCTTAAAATCCTCTTGAATCCCACTTCTGACACCAATTGTTACGGATTCCGTGGGTGCACTATTTAAACTCACGATAAAATACTTAACGAATTTATTTGTCTCACTCTGTACACACAACTTATACTATTTACAACACAGTTTATGCAACTACTATTACTCTAACGGTATTTCACGGTATTATCAAACTTCAGACTTCAGACTATCTTCAGACTGTCCAACTGTCGTAAGCGCTCCTTTTATATAGCTGTGGTGAGTGTTTCGCGAACAATCCAAAATTATAGGGACGGGTCCGCCATCTACTAGTACATTCTATTGTCTGCTTCGCTTACTTGTCGACTTGATTAAGAGATGGCGCTACAACAAAAAAATGTCTTCAGATTTCTTAACACGTTGCGGTTTTATTTGCTCGCTTCTCCGACAGATGGCGCCACATACACCTTGACAATATGCTGCCGCAGAAGTAATCACTAAAGAGTTAGTTCCTGCCCGAAAACAAGTAAACCGAGGACAGTACAAAGGAGAAGACCCACCATGGAAAAAGAGATTGAATTCAACAATCGCTCTATTAAGAAAAGAAATATCACAGTTGACCGAAATTAGAAAAGGCATTAGTAATGACCGTATGGATATTATCAAAACATCTCTGTATCATAAATATAAAATTGGCATGGAAAACGATATATCAAAAACAATAGAAATTCTTAAGCAGAAACTACAGGCCAAATCATATAGAATACAACGATATCTGAAGAGGTCGAAAGGGTACCATCAAAACAACCTGTTTTTGCAAGATCCATCAAGATTATACAAAGGAATACAACAGAAAAGTAGGCAAATTCAGAAAGCACCACCAAAAGAAGAAATAGAAGCGTTTTGGAAAGGTATTTGGGAGGTTGAAAGTACGCATAACTCTAGAGCTGAATGGATTCAGGAAGAAATAAATAATCAAAGAGATACAACAGAGATGGATTGGAGAGACATAACAGATCTAGAAGTTAGAGGGTCGATTAATAAAACGTCAAACTGGAAGGCCCCCGGTCCTGACGGAATCCACAATTTTTGGATTAAGAGATTCACCTCCGTTCACAAGTATTTAGCAAAATGTTATAACGAAATCATGAACAACAATCAAAATATACCAAACTGGTTACTTAAAGGGACAACTCATTTACTTCCAAAAAGTGAAGACACAACTAAAGCTAAAAACTACCGGCCCATAACGTGTTTACCAACAATTTATAAAAACTTGACTAGTATAATTGCTAGTCGAATAAGTGTGCACCTATACAGAAACAAGTTATATCCAGAAGAACAGAAGGGAAATATCCAAAACACATACGGTACAAAAGAACACCTGTTGTTGAGTAACATCCTTAGTGAAGACTGCAAGCAAAATCGGAAAAATATGAGCATAGCTTGTATCGACTATTGTAAAGCTTTTGACAGCGTGCCTCACAGCTGGTTGTTGGACACATTGAAAATGTATAAAATGCCAAATGTAGTTATTCAGTTCTTGTCAAAAGCAATGAAAATATGGGCAGTAGATATAATACTAAACACAACAACAACTAAAGTAGAAATAAAAAATATAAACATAAAAAAAAGGATATTCCAGGGAGATTCCTTATCGCCACTACTCTTTTGCCTGTCACTCTTTCCCTTATCAAAACAACTTAATAATTCTAATACTGGATACCAACTCAGAAAATCTAAGGAAAAAATCAACCACATGTTATACATGGATGATCTTAAACTCATAGGGAAAAACGATGTCGAGCCGAGAAAACAACTAAACATTGTAAAACGATTCAGTGACGATATCTCCATGGAATTCGGATTAGAAAAATGTGCTAGAGTTAGCTTTGTCAAAGGTATGTTGCAATGTAAACAGAACATCGTACTAGATGGCAACACCTCAATACAAGAACTGGAACAGAACAACGTATACAAATACCTAGGAATAGACGAACAAGACGGAATACAACACGCAGAAATGAAAGACAAAATTAAAACAGAGTATTGCAGAAGGGTCAGAGCTATCTTAAAAACAGAACTAAGTTTGAGAAACAAATGCTTGGCAGTAACCAGTTTGGCAGTACCTATTATACAATATAGCATAGGGATAGTCAAATGGACAAAAGAGGAAGTGAGAAAATTAGATACTAAAACAAGAAAACTGATGACAATACATGGAATGTTACACCCCAGAGCGGACATAGACCGGATTTAGATCACTTATTTACCTAAAATCAGTGGGATTAGTGAACTACATATTGCTGAAGAAACAACAAAACGATAAATTCATGAAGATGGTATATCAGCATGAAGAACAAAGGATCGAAGAAATATTGAGAAAACTGCCAGAAGAAGAAAAAGTAGGGGCAACTGACCCACTAAAAACGGAAACTGAAAGAGTAAAAGACGCAAAAAAGAAAACGAAAAGCAGAATTGTTAGGGACACTTTAAACAAATGGCAAGATAAAAGAATGCATGGACAAATACTGAGGGAATCGAGAAAGGAACATGTCGACAAAGAAATGTCGTGGAACTGGCTGAAACGCGGAGATTTGAAACCCGAAACTGAAGCCATTATTACAGCTTGTCAAGATCAGGCATTAGCTACTAACTATTTTAAAACAAAAATAACTAAAACACTACAAGACCCTAAATGTAGGCTATGCAAAACTGAATTAGAAACCGTCCACCATATTGTTTCCTCATGTCTTATTCTTGCCAAGAAAGAATATCTCGAAAGGCATAATGCAGTAGCGAGTCACTTGCATTGGAATATTTGTAAATACTACAACCTCCCGACAGAGGAACAATGGTACCATCATAAGCCAAAACCAGTAGAGGACTCTCAAGATGTCACCGTGTTATGGGACATCCAAGTTCAGACGGATCAAACTATTCTAGCGAACAAACCAGATATTATTATAAAAGATAAGAAAACAAACGTGTGTTTCATCATAGATATAGCAATACCATCTGACTACAATCTCATTCAGAAAGAGGCAGAAAAAAGGATAAAGTACCGTGATCTTGAAATTCAGCGAAAATCATTCCTGTAATAATTGGAGCCACTGGATTGGTATCAAAGTCCATACAGAAGATCGTAGAAGAGTTACCTGGACAACACAATTTTTACCAACTACAGAAAACAGTATTGCTCAAAACAGCTCACATTGTAAGAAAGACCATCTATTAAAAAGACAAGTTTCGCCTTAGAAGTATGGTATACTTCCGGCGAAATTTAATTAGAATATAATTGGCCGTTTTTAAACGTGATATTGTAGATAATAATAATAATAATAATGTCTGGCCGGCAAGGGTACCGCAGCCAGCAGTATACTTACCGCTATCGTATGCGGAAAAGGTACAGCCAGTGCCGCCGGCTGTCCGCTGTCCCAAAAACCTATAGCCCTATAGCATTCCTATCCTTCCCATATCCTAGCCACCTTCAACCTTTCCCAATCCTACAAAATTAATTTTGTTTCCCACCCCTTCAAAATCATCAAGGTAAGTCCTGCCTGGTGCTAATACCACCAAAAAGGACACCACTTCGTTATGGAGAGAAAAACTAAAAATTGCCTCGGAAAAGAGCCGCTGCCTGGGGTGCGCCAGGGCATTTCCGGAGCCGGTGCTGGAAGAGACACAAGCGAAAACGCCGGTGGTGGGTTGCTGTGGATGCGGGAACCCATCTCACAAAAAGCCACAGCTTCCAGAAGTCAGCGAGCGCAATACGAAGAGAGCCGAAACAGCCAAACTGCAACGTCACCTGAGAGTTCGCGCCCAAATACGCGGGTTGCTACTACCAGGAACGTACTCTGTACGCGTATTAGATGGTCAAAAGAATTGAATTGTGACGTTATGCGTACCTTCTATTACGTAAATCAGTGCAGAGACGACGCGCTCCCAGGCTGGAGATATAAACTCCACAAAGAATTTCAGAAACTACATCCAGAAATGAATCTATCGGAGCAAAATATTGTAGACAGGAAAAACGTTATTGTTAAAAACGGATATCTGAATGACAGTGAACTAGCAAACCTCCGCCGTGAAGCTGGAAACCTACTTACAGAAAAAGATGTCAGCATCGAGATAATTGGTCAAGAAGTACACCAGGAAGTCAACGAGCGAAGTCAAGACACCAGGAAGTCAACGATCGAAGTCAACGACGGAAGTCAAGACACTACAAATGAAGACCAGAACATTATAGGGAATGAGGAAGCGTATAACAATTTTATTAGCTTTCTGAGATTATACGAAAATTTAGGTATATCGGAGCGTCCAAGACTCCCGCGAATCTTCAATAAGTTTAAAGCAAAAGTTATCATTAACAAAATAAACCCAGTACTGAAAACACATCTTGAAGCCGTTGAGAATATCGAGGAAATACAAGACGCAATTTATGCTGCAGCAATAACTGTTTTGGATTTTAATGGACAAAGGGTAATTTCTCCTGAAGCTTCCCAGACGAAACATTATCCTCCTGGGAAACCATCTTGGGCAATACGCCTACAACAACAGATAGACAATTTCCGCGCAGAAGCAGATATCATAGCAGAATATCTCAATAACAACACCTCCCCGAAAGTTAAGGCCAAAATTGAGAAGATTAGACACCACCTCAAAATTAGTCGCAACTCCCAAAGTATGCGTAGAAAATTAACGGAACACAGGGATACATTGAGACAAAAAACTAAAGCTAAGGGAGCACGTCTGCGTCGGTATAACGAGACAACAAAAAGAAAACAACAGAACCAAATGTTTATAAAAAATGAAAAGAAATTCTACAAAACCTTAACTTCAACCAACTCCCCTGAACAACCGAATTCTGTGCAGAAAAATATCTCGGACACTCATTTTCAAGAGTACTGGGAATCCATATGGGCTAGAAATGAAGATGCTGATTTTACTGCACCATGGCTGGCAAATGTTGAAAGAGCAGCGCAAAACTTAACAGATATGCCACAAACAACTTTTACTGAGATGGATGTTAGTCAGGCTCTAAAGAAAGCAAAAAATTGGAAGGCCCCCGGATACGATCAAATCCATAACTTCTGGCTCAAGAAATTCACAGCTTCTCATGAACCACTTGCACGTTGCTTTACAAAAGCGCTTAATGATCCCACTACGCTACCAAGACACATTTCTGAGGGTATTACCTACCTTATACATAAAAAAGGAGATCAGAATAATCCACATAACTATAGACCCATTACATGCCTCTCGGTATTCTACAAGCTACTAATAGCTATGGTAAATGATAAAATATACCAGCATTGTGAAAGCAACAACATTTTTGCATTCGAACAGAAAAGGCAATGGGGTGCAAAGAACAAGTGTTGATCGATTCTGTAATTATGAAAAAAGCGCAGGCTCAAAAGCGTAATCTACATACTTGCTACATTGACTTTGTCCAAAGCCTTTGACTCCATACCACATAACTGGCTCCTCAAAATACTTGACATCTACAAAATTTCCGACAATGTAAAAGTGATGCTTACATATATAAAGAAATCATGGAGAATCACCCTCAAACTTAATAACAAACACATTGGGAAAGCTGACATCAGCTGACTGGTGTGGAATATATCAAGGAGATTCGCTCAGTCCTACGTGGTTTTGTCTGGCATTGAACCCTCTGTCACAACTACTTAACAACGCTAATGCTGGTTTCAGGATAAAGATGAGAGACCGAACTAGATATAGTCACTTACTCTACGTGGATGACCTTAAACTATACGCCGAGTCTAAACAACAGCTTGAGTCTCTACTAACAGTGACACAACAATTTAGTGACGATATAAAAATGAATTTTGGTCTAGATAAATGTGCTACAATAGAAATAAAGAAAGGACACGTGGTCAAGACCGAGGAAAATTTTATGAATATACCTTGTCTCGAACCTGGGGATACCTACAAATACCTTGGCATACAACAAAATCTTGGAATCCCCCATACAAATCTTAAGAAAGAGGCCATGGAAAAGTATAAAAGCCGTCTCACTAAATTGCTAAACACAAAATTAAACTCCAAGAACCTGACAAGGGTCATTAATTGCTGGGCAATTCCAACACTCACATACTCCTTCAGAATTCTAAAATGGTCTGACACCGATCTAGACGAACTAGAGAGAACAACACGAAGAACGCTTACAAAATTCCGCTGCTTACATCCCAATTCATCCATCCAACGACTGTATGTACATACCACGCAGCGAGGGTGGACGTGGACTGCTCAACATTAAATCTCTTTGCAAATCACAAGAAGGTAAAATGAGAGAATACTTTTTACAACACACTCACCCAAATATCCAAACAGTAGTCGAACAACATGACCAAGCATATACACCTCTCAATCTAGCTTCCCCACAATTTGAATTTCAAATAGAATCACACTCAAATCGAATAAATAATTGGAAAGAGAAGATATTACATGAAAAATATCCCTTGCAACTAGCTGCAGCTCACATTGATAAGTGAATATCAATCTCTTTCTTAAAGTATGGTAATCTACACCCTGAGACAGAAGGTTTCATATTGGCAATCCAGGACAAGATCATGAGAACTAGAAATTATGAAAAGCACATCCTGAAGACGGACACCATTGATGTATGTCGAAAATGTGCTAAACCGGGTGAAACCATCGAACATATTACTGGTGCGTGCTCCGCCCTTGCAGACACCGATTACCTCTGTCGACATAACCAAGTGGCTAAGATTATATATTCGCGCTTAGCATTAAGGTGCAAACTAATAAAATTGTCGCTGCCATATTGTAAATATACACCTGATGCAGTTTTGGAATCCGACCAACATCTATTATACTGGGACCGACCAATCATAACTGATAAAACTGTGGATTACAAACGTCCGGACATTCTGTTTATCAATAAATCTGAAAAAGTAGCATGGATTATTGACATCGGAATTCCACTCACGCACAATATATTCAAAACAGAACAAGAGAAATGTAGAAAGTATACTAACCCAGCTATAGAGGTAAAACGCATTTGGAACCTAAACAAAGTCAGTATTGTGCCCCTCATAATCTCCACCGAAGGAGTTTGTACCACCAATCTTTCGCCTAACTTGGCTAAATTGGAACTACAAAAAGGTCTACGTTATCCTATGCAAAAGGCCGTAATTTTACAAACCTGCCATCTAGTTCGTAAGTTCCTATCAATATAGACAGGATGAAGTGAATTCTTCCTCTGCTTATATATCGCCCGACATGAAATGTTGAGATTAAATAGAAAAGAAAAGAAAATAAAAATAATATATTCAATAATATGTTCAGAAATAAAATCACACCTCTTCATCGAGCAATTCTAATAGCAGATAAGCAGTACACTCCGCTCAACGTAAGCAAATATAATACCGGTGATAATGCTGAGGAAAATAGATGCACAAATCCAAAACAAGAAAAGAAAGATACCTGGGCAGGTAAGGCACTTCACGGGACGCATTATGCCATAATGCAAAACTCACAAATATATGTAGGATTATCATACAAGTGGTTGTCGGTAGGGCAACTATTCCCTGAAACTGAAGGGTTTCTGTTAGCCATTCAGGACAGAGTCATAGCAACCAAAAATTATAAGAAATATATCCTGAAAGAGAGAATGGATACAGACAAATGTCGAAAATGTCAGCAGTATCCAGAAACAATCGAGCATATAACGGGGGGGTTGCAAAATACTAGCGGGGACAGATTATACTGATCGACATAACACGGTAGCAAAGAAATCCATCAAGAACTGGCACTCAAATACAGCTTAATGACAACAAGGTTGCAATATTATAAGTACACTCCCGAAAACGTAATGGAAAATGAAACACATAACTGTACTGGGACAGAACAATGCATACAGAGAAAACAATAATAAACAATAGGCCTGACATAACACTGACCAATAAAATAGATAAACAAACATTTATTATCGATATCGCTGTACCCAACGCCAGCAATGTAATACCACCACTTGCTATAGATATTCAGAAAATGTGGAAACAAAATAAAGTAACAATTATACCTATAGTTATATCAGTAACAGGTATAACTACAAAATCATTCTCTCAACATATACAATCAATAGATCTACCCCCATACATTCACACTAACATGCAGAAAGCTGTTATCCTAAAAACTACAACTATAGTAAGAAAATGTATTTTTTATGAATGCCTTGGTGTTAACCCGTCATATACACTAAAACCACAATAGTGAGTAACTAGAAACATAATATGTCTTTATTTTAATAATCCTCGGCGAAGTTCAGTAAATAACTGCTTAGTTAACCGAGTACCATTACAGTATAACAGTATATAAAATATCTACTACCTTATCTTAAATTAATATATCAAATGTATAAATATAATAACAAAAAAAAAACAATGAAAAATACAAAAAAATATAAAAAAATATAAAGTATTAACAAAACTATTAGTATAACACATAGAGCACACATAGAGACTAATTAATACTTATAAGTACATTACGCAATAACATAAGGCAACAGGCATGTATTGGTGTTGATGAAGAGAGAGCCAAGGAGAGGCATAGTTGGCTGGTTTCAAAAAGTATACTCAACTCACAGTATGGAACAATAAATCTCTGAACCCCGATCTAAATGAAAAGAGGGACTTAGCTATTAAAGCACTTGGCAGGGAATTATATAACGAGACCGCAAAATACGTAAATGATCGTCGATATAAAGAGGTTTTATATTGAGGTAGATATAACTGATTAATATTTCGACTGTCTCTGCTATGAACAGTTTGGCGCAGTTTTAATTTAGATTTTAAATATAATGGTGTCTGTAATTTAATTAGTTTTTGTACAAAGGTAGCCAAATGCAGTCTACGGCGTTCATACATATTAAGCCACTTCAATTCTTTAAGCCAAAGTGAGATATGCTCCCCTCTATCAAGAGAACAAATAAAACGTACACATGAATTTTGAATCTTCTGTATTCTGGAAGAGGAGTGCACGTCAAGACAAAATCCATAGACAATGTCAGCATAGAACCAAACTGTCACATAGGCTACGTTTCAATGCTTGACTCATAATATTTTTATTCCTATACAATCCCCTCAATGCTGTATAACTTTTCTGCACAATCGAATTGACATGATTTCGAAATCTCAAATCACAATCTAGAGCCAAACCCAAATTCTTGACAGTTTTTAATGGATGGATTATTTCGTTATTCAGTTTAACAGATAATCCCTTTGCTAAGGGTACCCTACCAAAACAAATCATTTGAGTTTTGCCAAGATTCAACTGAAGACCATGATTCAATGAGTATTTACTTATTTTCTCAAGAGCAGAATTAATATTATTGTAAACAGCTGCTGCATTTTCAGCAGTGTAAGTTGCATATATTTGCGTGTCATCGGCAAATTGATGCAGTTCGCAATCCACAACATTATTTTTCAAATCAGCGGTGTAAATAAGGAACAAGAGTGGTCCCAAAATGGAACCCTGAGGTACACCCCTAGAAAGCGGTAAAGCATCCGACTGAGCCTCATCGAGAACTACACACTGGCATCTATTAGACAAATAACTGCCAACCAATTCCACAACATTTTCCGAAAACCCGTAATAATGAAGCTTTGCCAGTAAAAGGTCATGCCCCAAGGTGTCAAATGCCTTAGTATAATCTAATAAAAGCAGACTTGCACCCTTACCTGTATCTAATTCTGTTAATATATCATCCAAAATTTTAGCTAAAACGGCAGAAGTACCATATTTACTGCTGAATCCTGACTGGCAATCAGGGATCAAATTATGTTTAGTTAAATGATTTAAAACTTGACTATATACCAACTTTTCCAATATCTTTGATAAAACTGGCAATTTACTTATAGGTCGAATGTCTTTTAAACTTGTAGGATTGGTAATTTTTGGCAAGGGCATGATCATTGCATTTCTCCAACTAATCGGAAAATAGCTATTATTTAAACAGCAATTGTAAATATGAGCAAGGTAGGGGGCAATATAAGGACAGCACAATTTAACCATTAATAGAGATATACCATCGCAGCCTGCTGCATTGGATTTAATGCTAGCAAGGGCATCAAGCAGGTCTGCTTCATTAGTGCTATTAAACTGAAATGTTTTTACGTGCACTAATGTGTTATTATTGTAAAAGTTAACAGTAACAGGATCAGTCACACATTTCAGAGCCTCTATAGAGTCTACAAAATGGTGATTTATTGTGTTCACATCTTTAAGATTGTCTGGAATTTTTTTAGTATTATTGCGCTTATGTACATTCAAGTTATTAAGTGCTTGCTATATTTCACGCTTACTGAAATTTTTTCGAGTATTTTAGAGATAATTTATATTTACTTCTTCGCACTTCTTGTGTAAACTTATTTTTAGCTCTCTTATAAACTGCATAATCCTCCAGACTTAATGTTTTATTATACCGACTAAAGGCACGGTTACGATCTTTTTTCAAAAGACGAAGTTCCATACTAAACCATGGTGCTCTTGGTTTTGTTAACCTTACTCGTCGAAAGGGAGCTTGTTTTTCAAAGAGACCCATCATATAATTAGTGAAAATATCAATTTTACTATCAATATCATTAGTATGAAATATTCTTTGCCAACTTAATCTACGTAAGTCATTATTAAACTCAGTCTCATCAAAATTCCGAAAATCCCTATAAGAATGAAATTTAATTTTTTCTTTTATGTTTATTCCTAGATTAAGGAATATCATTTGGTGATCTGTAATATCATGCATATTTACTTGGACAGGTGCGTCAGCAGACAAATTAATATTACTCATAGCTATTATATCAATAAGCGTACTACTTTTTTCGACTATTCTAGTTGGTGATACTATTAGATGTTTTAATTGAAACACATTGAGTATATCGTTAACCTGATTCTGGTATATACCTTCAGACAATATATCTTTCCTTTTTTTCGGATTTCGTTCGATGTATCTGAGCGAGTAGACGTGTCTTTTAGCACGCTCCCCATATTTTCTAAAATTTAGTTACTTTCAGTAAAAGGAAAACTGTGAAACAAGTGGTTTATAGTAAAAAATAAAACCTAAAAGACTCCGTTAATGAGTTTTTAGATTTAAAAACCAACGAGTTATAATATTTATTGGCTAATTAAAAATTGACCAATCAAAATTCTGTATACCATATTAGAAAAGTTCAGCAACATGGGACGGAATGAATCACCTCCTGTTCCTGCTCCCACCACCAGAAGTACAAGTAACTCACGAAAAAATGAGGACGATCTGGAAAAACTGATCAATAAGGTATGTGCTACTTTTATCAATCAACTAAAAGAAGAATTAAGTGATAAAACCAAGCAAATTGATGTTAAAATAACCCAGGTTTGTGAGATACTAAAGAACATTGAAACAAAAATTGATAGCAATAAAAAAGAAATTTCCGAACTGCAGCATCGTGTCGAAAATTTGGAACAAAGATCAAAGGCGAACTCTCTACGAATATGTGGAATTAAAAGAACTAAAGATGAAAACCTACCAGCCATCCTGACTGATATTCTTTCAGAAAAATTGAATATACAAGTGTCTTTAAAAGACATTGACTATGCTTTTCGATTAAAATCAAAAAATGATGAACGAGATGGACCGACGCCGATTATTGTAAACTTTGTAAGCAATATGACACGTAATAAGATTTACCAGGCGAAAAAAGAACTGAAGCATACCCCTATTTCGATATTTGAAGACTTAACTCGAGCCCGATACAATTTATTAATGAAACCCAAGGAAAAATTCGGAAAACACATGGCATGGACTGAAAATGGTAAAGTTTTCGCTTGGGATGCTCCAACAAAGAAGAAAATAGCTGTAAATATTAACAGCGACAACGCGGTATCTCTCTAATATTTTTTGTTTAAATATTTGGTTTTTGACAAAAAAAAGGAATAATGTATTTATTTTTGAGATAGCAAATACTTTTTTATTCTTAATCTTGGCAAATACCATGGAAAAGGGAATTTAAGTATTGTCCCGCAATAGTCTGATTTCATTTCGAATTTGTTTACTTTTTTAATACGAAATTTATAGCCTGTAATTTTTATTAAGTATATGAATATTGTGTAAATATTGTTTATCTCTCTATCGTTATTTTGGAACTGTCTAGTATATTTTGATTTCTTTACATTGAAGATCATCCTGGAAATTAAATTTATTTTTGTTATTATAATTTCTCAATATAATTAATTACTGCTATAATTATGAATTATGAATAATTTTCAATTGAGTTAACTATCAAATATATATTTTAATATTGTTATATTTTTGGAATTCATGTCCTATATTGGTGTTAGGTTGAAAGTATTATGCATTTGTTCTCATATTAAATTCCTTTTATTTAAGAGTAATGGGGAACTACAATTTTAATTTTAAGAGTGTTAATTGAACAATGTTTATTCCCAAAAGCATTTTTTTATTTGATAGTTTTTTGTTTTGTAATTTGAAGGGTATGAGCGGATATAAGAGGGGAGGCATTTTCTTTTGGATGGTTTATTTGTCTAGGGATGGCTAGCATCATGGACTCGGGCGGTCAGCAGAGCAATAGAACGAGTAATAAATTTTGTGTAGGACATTTAAATGTTCGTTCTCTTAATACCGGTTTTGACGAATTTGTACACTATTTGAATGATTACCGGTTGGATGTCTTGGGTCTATCTGAAACTTAGTTGTCATCTAACTATGGAAATGACACTTTCAATGTTACTGGATATTCTTTTGTTAGAAAGGATAGAGATGGTCAAGGAGGGGGTGTGGCAGTATATATAAAAAAACATTTATCATACGAAATTGCTCATTTGGGCATTGCTACTAATTCGTGTGAATTTATAGCCGTCCAATGTATATAGGCCTCCTTCGTCAAATATTGAAGATTTTATTAACTTCCTGGAAAACTTGTTGAGTTATACTGTGCCATTTTATGATAATGTGATATTTATGGGCGATTTTAATATTAACTTTTTAAAACAGTCTCCTGTGACATCGAAAATATCTAAAATTTTAGAGTCTTTTAATCTTGTACAAGTTATCAACGAACCTACTCGTGTTTCGGATGGTGCTTGCAGCCTAATTGATGTAATGATCACAAATAATAATTTTAATTATGATTTCAGTACTTCCGTCCCTGTATCTGAGTCAGTTTGTAATCATTGTTTGATATATGTTATATTTACTCTACAAATATCCCATAGCTCTACGAAATATATTAAATATGGAGATTATGATCATATTAACCAGGAAAATTTTAAAAAAGATGCAATTATGTTACCTTGGGAAAATATTTTTTATATAGCGGATATTAATATTAAAATAAAAACTCTATATAATTACATTTTTTATCTCCTCAATAAACATGCACCGTTGCAAAAGAAGAAAATCGCAGATAAACCATATTTACCCTGGATAACGGATAACATTAAATTATTAATCAAACTTAGAGACAAAGCACATCAAAAATATTTAAAACAACGATCTGAAGCCAAATTACAATATTATCGTCAACTCAGGAATTTTACAAAACATGCTATAGTTAGAGAAAAAATTAGTTATTTTAAGGGTTTATCGGAAAAGACTGGTAAAGACTTCTGGAAAGATGCTAAACGACTTAAGTTAACATTTAAATCAAGTCCGGAAGTTCCTGAAAACTTAGCGGATGTAGATAAGCTTAATATTTTTTTTTCGAACTGTCAGAATTGCATTAATAGTACATCAAATAAAAAAAATAGATTTTTATAGACAAAATAAGCATGAAAAAATAGGGAATAATGTTCTAACTTTCAAACTAATAGATGAGGTATCGTTACATCAAATATTAAATTCTATTCGATCTAATGCTGTCGGTGAAGATGATTTATTTTATCAATTAAAACACTAAAGCTGTTCATGCCTTACTGTGGTAATAAATATAATTAATACTTCTATTTTAGACAATGTCTATCCCGAAATATGGAAAAGAGCTATTATAACACCTCTCTGTAAAATTTCCAAACCTTTAAATAACAACGATCTAAGACCCGTGAGTATTTTGCCAGCAATTTCTTAAATTATAGAAAAACATTTACATAATCAAATTGTTCCATTTGTAGATTCAAATAAACTAATACCAGAATGCCAATCTGGTTTTCGTAAGAACTACAGCACTACCACTTGTTTACTGAAGCTGGTTAATGATATTAGAACAAATCAAGAAAATAAAAATATGACGTGTCTTAGCTTACTAGACTTTAGTAAAGCATTTGATATTCTAGACCATTCATTGCTCCTAGCAAAATTACAGTATTTTTGATTTTCAGACGGCTCTTTAGAATTGATAAAAAAACTTTTAAAAGATAAATCACATTGTGTTGTCATGAAACGGGGAAGTTTAAAACAAAAATCTAGTTATATTCCTATGGTATCTGGGGTTCCTCAGGGATCTATTCTGGGGCCACTTTTATTTTCGTTATATGTAGCTGATATGAATAAGGAATTACAGTTTTCTAAATTGCAGCAATATGCAGATGATTCTCAAATTTATTACAGAATAGATACTAATAATTTGGCACAATTTCAGTTAAATTTTAACAACGATCTTAATAAAATTAATAAATATGCTCTGGATCATAATTTGAAATTAAATGCCGGTAAATCTTGTGTTATAGTATTTGGTAGTGATATAAACAAAATTACAAATACGGCTGGTAACATGAATATCCAGCTATTATATAGATAATGTTGCGATATCAATTGTTACAGAGACTAAAAATCTAGAGTATAATAATATAGAGTCTATTTTGATGCGAAGCTTTCTTTTCAGGCACATATAACTACTAAATTAAAGGCTGCTTATATACGGTTGAAGAATTTTTCGTCTCTTAAGAAATATATACCATCAAAGACTAAGTATCAATTATGTGACACACTTATTTTATCTTTATTTGATTATGGCGATGTTGTTTATGGTACATCCATAAACGCTAGATTCTCTAGAAAAATCCAAATACTTCAAAACTCGTGTCTACGGTTTTCTTTTAACATTCCTTTTAGAGATCATATAACGCCACATCTTAAAAATTTATATATTTTATCCATGACTAACAGACGACAATTTTATTTAATGACATTCATTTATCGAATTTTAACTACAGAGCAGCCTCCCTATTTGTTCTCATTGTTTCACTACGTTGACCATGATCATTCGACTAGACAAGTGCATTATTTTAAAATTCCTCAACACCAAACAGCTAACTTCCAAAAATCTTTCAGTTTCATGGCGCCACATTTGTGGAATAATATTTCTAATAACTTTAAATTTCAATCATTTACAGATTATAAAAAACAAATTAAAAATGATTTACTAAATTCGTAAATATTATAATTTCTTCCACTGATTTGTGAGATCTTGTTCTTCTGATATGCCCGTCATTGGTTGCTGTTCCGGTTTTTACACTGTTTCATTGTGCCTCTCTGCTTATCTCCGCTCGTCCCTGATAAAATTATATTTTCACTTTTTTTATATAATTTTAATTTTGTTTATTTCTATAATTTAATTTATTTCTATTTTGTATTTGGGGTCGCACCACTCTGGCACTTTGTGCCATTGTATCGGTTTTTTAATCGCGGTGCGATCCCTTTAGACACACATTTATTAATACAAATATTATTCTATAAAACTTAATGGGGTCTAATAAAAAAATTTGAATTTGAATTTGAATTTGAATATCTATATTTATGTCGCCCATAAGCATCACTTCATCGCATTGAGGTAAAATGCTAAAAAGCGATGTTTCCAAATTATTAAGTGCATTAGAAACACTACCCTTAGGCGGCCGATAAATTATACCAACTATCATTTTAATTTTTGGTAATTGTAGCAAAACCCAGTACTGTTCTAAGTCAGCGTCACTATTACAATACTCTTGAACGATACGATGTTCCAAGCAATCCCTAATAAACACTCCAATACCACCTCCTCGCCGCCCAGAACCACGATCCTGCCTAAGAAATTTGTGAGTGGAAATATCTACCAGTTCACTATCCAATTTATGATTAAGCCAAGTTTCCGTTATTCCTAAAAAATTTATTTCATGTTCCATTAACAGTTTCTCAATATCATCTATACAAGGGTTCAGAGAACGAACATTTACGTGTCCAAATTTAATTTTTTGAGTGAATCCATTCTTAAATAAAAAGTACACAGCAAAAAACATAAATTGTTATATTAATTATTCATTAATTTATTAATGCACTCTAAATCCTTAATTTTAACTAAAGTTTCGCCCTCATCCCTTCTAGCAAATCTCCTTCCATTCTTACACCAAACATCACTCTCTGGCCTTTTTGATGGATTTCCGAAGTTCCAGTAGCTTCTTAGAGAGTTCTGGCTTAGTAAATTTCACAAGCTGAGTTTCAGTGCGAAGCGGCAAAATAGTATATTCTTCATCTTGAACAGCAAATCGAAGTTTATGGAACACTTTTCGTAAGTTATCAGTAGGGCTGTCTGGTAACCCAACAACGACCACATTACAACTTTTCTTCTGAAGTTCTTCATTATCTATTTTTTGTTGTAGCACATGAACCTGATCCTCGAGACCCTTAACTTTGCCTTTTAATACATTTTGCTCCTTCCTGAGTCGCTCGTTCTCCTGACCAACTGCCTTACTTGTTTTTTTTAAATCATCAAGTATATCGCTGGTAAACTGAATAGATTTCTCCAAGACAGAAAATTTTGCTGTCATAACATCTAATATATCTTTATTAGAGGGGTTCGCTTGATTTAATGATTCATGAATAGAATAACGCTGTTGTGAAGTGGAACTTGTCGTTTGGATTTCCTCATCCGATTCAGATTGTTCGTCTCCATCACCGTCTCCATCAGATGCTTCAACACATTTTGGACATTTCCATACATTCTTATAAGTTTTTGAACTGAATATTAAGTACTCCTCATTAGATAACTTCGTACACGCCTTATGAAACCATCCACTACACCCACCATGTCATCTCATAGATGCTTGCGATTTTGTAATGTTTGCTGAACAAGCATTGCACTTAATAACATTTTTCTTCTTATATTTCCCAACCATATCTACAACCGCAACTGTCTGGCAACCGCGCAACGTTAGTCGAAAGAGAAAAAAACTCGTCGATTTAGTTAGTTTTTACCGAAAAGATATCGTACGCTTTTTGCCATGGCGCCGAAATATTCAATTACGTTTTTATTTGAATTTTATTACTTTCAAATCTCAAAATTTGGTTTTCTTTTCTTAGTTTTTATCAAAAAACACTTGTGCTACGCGTGTATTTATTTACCAATATTTCTGTTATTCGGATCTATTCAATAAACTATATTAATTTACGGATATCAACACGTCCGGTACATCTGAATGTTCAACTTCTTATATATAATAAACTAATATGTAACGAATGCAAAAAGAAAGGACACTTAGCTAAGGTATGTAGGTTTAGGCAAGTGAAAGACAGTTCAACTAATTATGCTAAAAATGAACGTAATGAGAAAGAATTAGTTAAAATGTTTTTTATGAATAGTAAGAGTTAAGAACAACCAATTAAAGTAAAAGTTTTTATAAACAATATACCCGTTATTATGGAAGTAAATTCAGGTGCTGCAGTTTCAGTGTTGCCTGAGCAGCTTTATAGAGAAACATTTTCAGATTTAAAGTTAGGTGAAACAACAATTCGTTTAAAAACTTACAATGGTAATGTAATTATTCCAGAAGGTGAAATTTATGTAACTCTTAATTATAAAAATGTACAAAAAAAATAATAGTAGGTTAATTGTAGTTCGCAATGGCTCAACACCTTGATTAGGTAGAGATTTACTCATAGACTTAAACATTTGGTCAAATTTAAACGTAAATTTTGTAGATAAAGATAGTCAAATAAGTTCTTTGCTACATTTATGTTCAGATCTTTTTAAGGATGAGTTAGGGTGTTATAAACATGAGAAGGTGAGGCTTAAGGTGTGTTCCGATGTGAAACCAATATTTTGGAAACCAAGGCCGATACCATTTTCGTTTAAAGAAGCTGTAAACAAAGAATTAGACATGCTTGAGAAGAAAGGTGTAATAACTCTTGTACTAAATGCAGAGTGGGGAACTCCTCTATTACCTGTCATTAAAGAGAATGGGAAAATAAGGTTATGTGCAGACTACAAGATAACAGTAAATAAATCTATCGAAGATGTTAAACATCCATTACCTCCAATTGAATTATTTACAGCATTACAAGATGGAGAAACTTATACGAAACTAGATTTGTCATGTGCCTATAATTAGCTGGAAATTACGGAAGAACTTTTATGTTGGAGTACATACAGAGGTATTTATAAATTAAATCGTTTACCACTTGGAACTAAAGCAGCAAGTTCAATTTTTCAAAAAATATTAGAAAAAGTACTACTAGGTTGAATATATATATATATATATATATATATATATATATATATATATATATATATATATATATATATATATATATATATATATATATATATATATATATATAAAATGAACAAAATTCTTACAGCTATAGTGTATATTAATAAATAATATTTTCTTGCCTTTAGCTGTGTATTTTTTCTAATTTCGAAAAATCGAAAGTAGAGAAAAAATTAAAAAAAAAATAAAAAGTAAAAAGAAAATTGTTTTGCTTGTCGTAAAGGGGGGAACCAAGCTCCACTCCCACAACCCGTTTCTGGGCCTACCCTTCATCAGGTGGGCTGTCCAGGGGCTGGTTCTCACCGATACGGCAAGCAAAACTTCTTCTATATCTGCAGACGATGTCGTAAAGTGTCGGTGAGATATTAGTGCATCTCCCGTCAAAAGATGGTAAAGAGCGTTTTTCGGCCCGCTCAAATATATGAAATGAACAAAATTCTTACAGCTTTAGTGTATATTAATAAATAATATTTTCTTGCCTTTAGCTGTGTAGTTTTTCTAATTTCGAAAAATCGAAAGTAGAGAAAAAATTAAAAAAAATAAATAAGAAGTATAAAGAAAATTGTTTTGCTTGTCGTAAAGGTATATAGAAGAAGTTTGTTGATATAGAAGAAGTTTTGCTTGCCGTATCGGTGAGAACCAGCCCCTGGTCAGCCCACCTGATGAAGGGTAGGCCCAGAAACCGGTTGTGGGAGTGGAGCTTGGTTCCCCCCTTCATATAATTATTCCCCCCTTCTTATATATATATATATATATATATATATATATATATATATATATATATATATATATATATATATATATATATTCGTACAATCCTCTGTTCTATTCGTACAATCCTCTGTTGACAGGTTTCTTTCACTCATCGCTTTGTGTACGCTTTTTTGCCATTCCAGTTTCGGTCTTCCCTGTTTTCTTCTGCCCTTTGGTTGCCAATTGATTTTTTTCTTGGGCCATCTAGTGTCCTTCATTCGCTCTACATGTCTGTACCAGATCAGCTACTTTTTCTCTATATCCTGTGTTATCGTACCTTCTATACCCATTTGTTGTTTTATGGTATTATTTCTTATTCGTTGTTGTCTTGAAATTCCCATTATCTTCAAATGACATCCATTTCTACGGCCTCTATCCTCTTCTTGTATCTCTCAGTTATTCTCCATGATTAAAAACACTCATTAGATGCATATAAAAGCATCAGAATTAATAAATGTAAAGATGGTAAAGAACAGAGACAACGGTCCAATTCCATCAAGTTCTTTGTTCCTACTACTCTAGTGGCGGAAATCTAACTGTTACGCTCAGTGGGTTTTGACTCGGTTGGCTAGATTTTGCCACGCCCACTGGGTGCCCACTGGGGGTGCCCACTATATAGACGCTCAACTTGTAGATTGTACTTTAGTTTATAATCATCTGCTGATGATGCTAACATGGTTAGAGATAAGTTGAAGATAAAATGCCAGTCGGACGTGAACAGATAGTAAAAGAATTAAGAATTGATAACATTTTGAGTGAAGTTTTTAGATATATCAGAGATGAGTGGCTAAACAGTATTCCTGAGGAACTAAAACCATACAGTCGAAGAGCCACTGAAATATGTATTGACAATGGATTACTTATGTGGGGCTACAGAGTAATAATACCGAAGAAATTTAGACATCAGCTGTTAGAGGAAATACATGGAGCACATAATGGAATGGTTAAAATGAAATCATTAGCAAGACAATATTTTTGGTGGCCTAAACTAGACTCAGACATAGAAGAGTATGTAAAAAATTGTGAGGCATGCATGAAAAATTCAAGAAATCCAGAAAAGGCAGTTTTGCTGAAATATAGAGAGGGTAAACATGTATTTGATCGTATTCATTTGGATTTTTTAGGGCCATTTAAGGGGAAGACTTATCTTATTATCATTGACGCATTTTCAAAATGGCCAGAAATTTATGAAATGTCTAAAATTGACACAGAAACCACTTTAGAAAAATTACGAGACTGTTTTGCTAGATTCGGTTTACCAAATATGATAGTTACGGATAATGGAACTCAGTTTGTTTCACAAGAATTTGAACATTTTTGTAAGATGAATAATATAGAACATCACCACACCATACCATCAAGCTACCAATGGTGCCGCTGAAAATGGAGTTAAATCATTTAAAGCAGCTTTAAACAAGTTATTGATTGAAGAAAACAGGGGACTACGAAAATATCGACTCTGGTAAGCAGGTATTTGTTTTCATATCGAAATACACCACATTGCGTAACACAAGAGAAACCAGCAAAAATTATGTTTTCTCGCAATATTAAAACCAAATTAGATTGTTTAACAAAAAGTAAATCAGATATATACAGAAATAAGCAGATTGGATATCATAAGGGTAATAGAATAGTAGCTTTTGTTGAAGGGGAAGAAGTATATGTAAAAGATTATAGAAGAGATAGTTCTCATTGGGTAAAAGCTGTAATTTTAAAAAGGTTAGGATTAGAAAATTATGAATGTAAAATTATAGAAAATTCACAAATATGGCGCCGACATTTCAGATCAAATCAAATTTATTATTATGTTAATATACTCAGCAGCATTTACAATCGTCAATAAAATAATTAAAATACAAATAAGACAATCAAAGTTTACACGTGTACATAGACACACTTAAAACCTTAACTCTATACAATTAACATGATACAACAGTTTACACTTTAAAATTTCTTGTCTAAAATTATTTTCTATTGTCTAAAATCCATGTTTAATAAAATCATCATAACTACAGAAAGCATTTTCAATTAAAAGTTGTTTCACCCTATCCTTAAATTTACTTTCTGATAATTCTTTTATAGTCACAGGCAGTACATTAAAGAACCTAACACCTCAGTAATCCGGGCCACTCTGACACCTCCTCAGTCTGTAGTAAGCGGGTAAAATATTATTTTTGTTTCTCGTGTCATGGTCGTGGACTTCACTATGCACTTCGAAACTCTCTCTATGCTTTTTTATGCAGAGTAGGCTCTCGAGAATATACTGAGAGGGCAAAGTTATTATTTTAAGCTGTTTGAAAGCGTGCCGACAGTCCTCTCTGTAGCCCAACCCCGCCAACACCCTAACAGCCCTTCTCTGAATCCCAAAGATACGTGTGGTCTGAGGCGCATGTCCCCATGCCATTCCATTTCAATCAAATCATAAAGACTGGAAACTTTTATGAAGATAGTGTTAAAGAGTTAAATAACTCCAGTGACTATGCGTCTGATTGGAATGTCGTACGACCACAAAATGTTGAAATTAAAAAAGATAACTGTACAAATATGAAACTACCTGAGATTATAAGTGATAATGTTGTATTAGAAAATATAAATGACAGTGCTAATAGTGAAGTGATCAGTGACACTAGTGTTAAGACTATTGTTGGCGATAAACCTAAAATAGAATTAAGACAAGAAATTAGCAATGTCAATAGTAGGCCAAAGAGGCAAATTAAACCTCCAAATAGATTAAATTTGTAAAATTATTAATCTTAGGGGTGGAGAGATGTAAGGTAGGCAACTTATTATACCCTTATATTTCGGAGTTTCCGACAGACGATATAAAAATGGCGTTTTTTGGTCTCTATCTATTAACCACCACGTTATTATTGTAATTAGTGTTTAGTTGAGAATCAATATACTTGATTAAGAAATAAGTAGTTTATTATTTCTATATAAATATATTACATTTAGCTTATAAAACAATTAAATTTTGGTTTATAACCACAATTTCTCTTGACGGAAGATAATCAAATGCCAAAAGGACATTTCTGGCAAATTTTGAAGTATAATTAGTGGAAAAGTCAAAAGTTTAATAACTTTTTCTACTAATTGAAAATTTCTACCACTAATGTTGACGTTCTGAATGCTTACATTGAAATTAAAGGAACAAACTTTTACGCTAATTGAGACCACTAATTTATTCCACTAACTGCGAGGTTCTGAATGAAGCTTAAAGAGAGTTGGGATCCAAGAATTGCATCACAACATATTACAAAACGGTCAAACGGTCTTAGATGTTAGTTTTAAAACACCTTTTTTCTTGAGGGCTTCAAAAAATTGTTGGCGGCTGAACAGGTGCGAGACTATTCGCGAAAAATTATGTTTTTTCAACAGTCTGGTAGTAACGGCTGGTAAAAATAAATATGGGCATAGATACTACAAACATTCTGGCATCAAAATTGTTTATTACTTTTTGGTAACTATTGGTAAGTCACAAGATCTACATCATTCAATATATCGATATTTGAAAAAAAGTGAAAGTTTGATATCTGCACACTAAAGGCGCGAAGGATTTTAACGAACAATATTCGTACAGTATAAAAGCACATACCTTTGGTATTCTTCCACATAATTTGGTTTTGGAATAAAATGTATAAGCACTTGTAAATATTTTGTTTTCGTATGACCTCTACCTTGCTGACCAAAAAACGACTAAATTTGGTTGATAAAAATGTATCGAAATACAAAGAATATAGGTATACGACCATAAAATAATTGTTGCATTTTTAGATCAATTGGAATGTCTACTATTTATTCTTATCAGTACATATTTCTTGGCTTATTTCTAAAAAAATGGCTTTGTCTCGCTAGCATTACCATCCGCCGCACCGTGCGTCGTGTAACAATTTCAAATGTTAATAAAATAGCCGAAAAAAATGTCAACGCGTAAAGGAGAGCGTAATTAGGACGTTGTTGGGTGCAATAACATTCAGTAACTCAACTTTTCCGGATATTCAACTCTCCCGAAACAACATTTTCTAGCTTCATAGTTTCTCACACCGATTTAATCAAACTCAAAAATGGATTCAAGCAGTTCGGCGAAACAAGTGAGTAAACAAAGTTACATAATTAATTAAAAAATAAATTATGTACCTTCAAAAAATTTCGTTATAGCCGAAATAGCCCCAATTATTACTCCACTAGCAAAACCGGTGTAAAAACATACATTCTAGATTCAACGGGAAGGATAATGAAGGTAATCACTTCCATTACTCCCTCCCCCCCAAAAATAATTATTATAAATTTCTATAAGGTAAAATGCAGTACAAAATAAAGTTATAACAAAATAGATTATTAATAGCAATTAAAATTCAAAATTCAGAAAAATCCAAGAATACTTTTTGTTTCCGTAGTCATAAAACATTTCAACGCAAATTTAATTCAAACCTATAGGCTTGTTGCATTCTCCGTCGGTGCTTCCGCCATCGGAGAATATCCTAAACAATCGGTATAATCGGGTCATTTTAGAAATGTGGTCTGGATTTTAATGTGCAAGACAGTAATGTAGATAGCTTAATGGAAATCCAACGTTACTTGGAAATCCGGGTTACGTTGTGTTCTTTTTCACTTAATTTTCACTACCTGAATCAGCGTTACAGAAACCTAGCACACAAACCTAGTACCTGAATAAAAATACTAGAATACTTAAATATTATGACAAAGCCACGATTTCTATATTTTATTGCGATCATCATGAACTGTAACCGGGATCGTGTGAAATACATGGTAAAGACTTCGGATTTCTGCCGTATGCTGCGCTGCGGTCGAAATTTTTTGAAATCAACTGAAATGCACCAAGCCTATAGTATTTTATTTGAATATTGCCACAACATTTTCCAGACTCAATCTCTAGATGCCGCACTATCTTTTTGTTATTTTGCTACACTACTAAACCTTAAGAACATTTTGTCGGTTAGGCAAATTTCCTTTAGTAGGTAAAACCACCATAGTAAGATAGTTTCCGTTCGGATTCAATGTGCTGGAGTTTACTAAAAGTAACTTTTTTATTTAGTAGATTTCCTTCCAGTGGCGAAAAGCCAAGCATTTTATTTGAGAAATGAACCCGCCACAAAAATATAGACATTATTTGTTGGATAAAATCTTACATTATTTTTCTTACCTTAAATTAATTACAGCATTTGCACCATGAATTTTTACATCAAAATAATTATTTCCACTTCCATTTTCTTTAACATTCTCGTGGAAAGTCGTATTGACCTGACCTTGTAATCTTTTTAGTTGCGCTTTATCGTCGTTAATTTTCCATGTATCTTTTTTAACAAAGTAAAAAGCATCTTGTTGATTACTGTGAACTATAAAGGAGAATGGCAAAAAATATGAACGGTTGAATACCGATGTGTAGACATCGCTATAAATGGGATTAGCTGCTGGTACGCTCGATACTATAGCTTCACCGGAATCTGTTTTTGATACCAAAATTCCTGAAAAATATAGGATTTAGAACATTTTATAACATATATAATTACCACTAATTTTATTATCAATACAATAACTATTTTAGCTATTAGTAACATTCGAGTCATATAATTTGTAAAACTCTCAAATAATTACATTGAATATGAATAATAATTAATGTCAGAGATGACTATATTAGCTGAAAAATAATTCAATTTTATATACCGGGTGGTGCATTGTCGTTGGAAATATAGGAAACCCCACGCAAATTTTGAACTGTTCAAATATTGGCTCCCCTATTGATTTTATAGCGAGGTCGTAAATATATTTTATTAAGGTCTACGATTGGTAAACACATATGCCAAATTTAAGCCATTTTCGACAAGATGATTTTGAGTAATTTGAGAAAAACTGCATCTATTTTGAAATTAAAATTGAACAGGTAACCAGTCAAAAACCGACATACCTTAAGTTATCACCGTCATTTTCAAACAGATTAGTTTTAATATTCAGTACTAAAAAGTAGGCATGATAAAATGGCACTACGCGGGAAATAGCTTAGACAGTCTATCTGACATGACTTGGTTATTTTCCCCTGAATATTAAAATTTTATTAAAATTAAATTATTTTTGACAATGACAAAATCACCTAAGGTACGTCAGTTTTTGACTGGTGTTTGATTATTACCTGTTCGGTTTTAATATAAAAATATATGCAATATTTTTTAAATTACTCAAAATCGGCTGGTATAAAATTGTTCAAATTTAGCGTGTGGGTTTACCATACATAAACCTTTAAAAAATATATTTACGACTTTGCTGTAAAATCAACAGGGGAGCCAATATTTGAACCGTTCCAAATTTGCATGGGATTTCCTATGCTTCCAACGACGATGCACCACCCGGTATACAGGATCCGGCAATAGTGCGTCGGGAATTTGAAGCTCCTAGATAAAAAAAAAAACTTAGAATTCAGAGCAAACCTAAAGTATGTACGAGGATGTCAGGAAAATATTTAAACTTCTTTAAGATATCTCAAGAAAGTGTGAATGGATCGATATGATTTTTTTTAAATCATTGTATATTAACACACCTTGTATATTATTGCATTTTTGGGTTCCTTTCAGATCACTTTACATAATCCTAAGATATGAATAAATATATTTCGATAATTTCAGATATATTAATAAATAAATAAAAAAATATATATTTATCAACCTTGGAAAAAATTATTATACAAATATAAGAACTTCTGAAATCAAAATATTATTTTGGTATTTACTTTATATGGCCTGTACTTAACTTTGCTATAAATATCGTAGTCTTAAATCATACAGAGTGTTAAAAATTTTGCGCCAAGCTTTCTAAAATATAGAATAAATTTTCTTTGTTTTTTTTAATGGAACGCTCTGTATGTTATTTTTTTATAAGATGGAGAGTTAAAAAAATATTTTTTTTGCATTTAAAGTATTTCAAACTTTTTAATGGTTTGGTAATAATATTGCGTGTATATTTCTCTTTCAACTTTCAACGGTAAAATACGAGAGGAAAACCTGTGTGTGTGTCTGATTAAAATTTACTCTAAAAAATACCATATCAGATATAAAACGTTCATTTGTATTGTTTTTTGTATTTATGTGTATTGCTCTGTATATTATTTTCTCAGTAAATGGAGAATTAAAATGTTCATTTTTTTAATTCTCCATTTACTGAGAAAATAATATACAGAGCGTTCCATTAAAAAAACAAAGAAAAATTATTTTATATTTTTAGAAGCTTGGCGTAGAATTTTGAACACTGTATGATTTACGATTACCATGTTTACAATGTGAGGACAGTCTATCTAAAATAAATACCTAATATACCTTTAATTTCAGGACAGCTCTTGTATTTTTTATTATTTTTTTTAAGAAAGGCTAAAAAATATATATTTTTTATTTATTTATTAATATCTCTAAAAGTATCGAATTATACTTACTCATACCTTAGCAGTATGTAAAGTGATCTGAAAGGAAGCGAAAAATGCAATTTTATACAGGGTGTTCCATTTAAAAAATAATAATCCCGAGCCATTCACACTTTTTTGACCCACCCTATAGAAGTTAAAATATTTTCCTGAAATACATCATAAAACATACTTTAGGTACAACTTAAACAAAATTCCCAAATTTTTGTCCGTCGTTGCTCAAAAAGATGCCCGACGCACTATTACCGAATCCTGAATATCTATTTAATGACACATAAAACTTGATGATTGGATATGTGAACTAAATGCTAAACGTACAAACATGTGATACATTGTATCACGCTGGGCAAATGTTATTCGATCTCTGGTTATACGTATAGGAGCATTGATATTTGTTTGCAGTTTTGCGACTCAGTATTACTGGAAACCTACGATTAAATTTGTTATCGTTTATGAAAAATATTACCGAGGTTTGAAATGTGTAGACGACTCTCGTTTGCATCTTTGTTGATAAAAAAGTGGTTTTCTTACATGGATTCGATTTAAAGCATTGCAGTTTCGGTTTTATTTAGACAACCCATGCACCGTCGAGTCGTGGCAAATATTAAATAGGAAAATATAAAAGAAATCAGACGATAACTAATATACCGGGTGCGTCTTAAAAGTGGCTCACCCTTATAACTTTTTTATTTTTTCAAATAAAAATACCAGATTTGCACAATTAAAAATATCAGTATATGATACAAATTAGGATTTAGTGATGTATTCAATCCTTTTCGGCCACTTCCTGTTTCACCGGAAATGACTACAACTTTTGATTTTTAAAAGGTACCATCGGTAATATATTTTTTCGATAGAAAATGGTACTCTGAATAGAATGACATATCATATGTCAACTTTTGACATTTTCGCTTGAAACAAAATTGTATATTAAATTTCAATCTAGGGTACCATGGCTATGTTAAAAACACTAATTATTATTAATCAAGGAGCCTTGGAAAAATAGATTTGATCGTCTAATGTTTTAGTGTGATTTAATGGTGGGTTAAAAGATGCCCAAATCGCATTTTTAATCATATCTCAATTTTTTCAAATGGAACGAGGGTGGCTCATTAGCATATTTGGAAAAGGCATTTTTTTTACTAATAATTTGGTCCACACCCTTGGTATTTCCGAGTCAAATTGTCGTTATGAATCGTATGTTGCAATTTCAAATAAACCATATTCGAAAATGTCAAAAGTTGACATATGATATGTCATTCTATTCAGAGTGTTATTTTCAGTGAGCCACTTTTGAGACGCACCCGGTATATATAAAATACGTATAGCGTGGTGTGTTTAGTGTTATGGCAATTACCGATCTCCGATTTTGGATAACAACTGCCGTTGTAAACCAAAGTTGCCACCTAAGGCAGGGACTATTGCCGCCATCCTTTTATTGAGGATGTGTGCATTAATTTTCTAATTTAAAAGATGTGGTAATATGTATATAGTGTTGTGATGAGTGGGGTTACTACTCTGTGGAATTGGACAAGGACGCAACAGTGAGAGCGCGGGAAAGCAGTGGAGATTAGGTTAAGTTCACGTTAAGTTTAGTTTATGCTACCTGTACATTTACCTGTACATAAGTTAATAAATAAATATAAATAATAAATCAACGTGTAATTAATATCACAAATAATACATGGCGCAGTCGGAAAACCAATAAGAAAATAAATAATGGAATTGAAACCGCCAAATTTTGATGTTAGACAAGATAATGCGGCTCACCTGTGGCCTAAGTTCAAACAAAACTTCGAGATATTTGTAAACGCATCGGGGATTGCTGCAGACGAGAATAGAAAATACAATCTATTACTACACTGTATGGGAAGTGATGGAATAGAAATATATAATTCATTCGAGCTGAAGCAAAATGAGTTTACATACGACAATCTCATTACAAAGTTTAATGGATATTTTGTGCCTAAGACCAATCTAACGTTTGAAAGACATAAATTCTTTACAAGAAATCAAACAGCAGGTGAAAGTTTTGACGCATATGTAACTGATTTAAAAGCATTATCTGCAACTTGTGATTTTGGAAAACTAAGAAACTCCTTGATCAAAGACAGAATAGTATATGGTATTACAGACAATAAATTAAGAGAGAAGCTACTAGGAGAAGCTGATTTAAATTTAAATAAGTGTATTGATCTTTGCCACGCAGCATTAATTACTTTAAACCGAACCAAGGAAATTGAGTCCGATGCACCAGTACAAGTGGACAAGATACATAAGAAAGAAAAAGAGAGAGTAAAGAGAAATGATAAGAAGCCAAGCACTTCAAGCAAAAATGATGGAACAATCCACAAAAAAGACTTTATAAATCAGTGTACCAGATGTGGAAATTCGCACAAGATAAATGAATGTCCAGCGTATGGAAAAGTGTGCAACAAGTGTAACAAGAAGAATCATTATGCAAAAATGTGTAAAATGAAGAGAGTCAATGAAGTGAGGTCACAGAAACCAGAAAATAAAGATATGGATGAAGACGATTTGTACATTGGAACAGTGGGAAAAGCCAGTGAGAAGGAAGATTGGACAGAGGTGTTAGAGTTACAAAATAAAGACAAAAAGGTATTTATAAAGTTTAAACTAGACACAGGGGCGCAGGCAAATATTATTCCTAAGCGTAATTTAGATAAATTGTCTGATGTTAAATTAGAACCATCTAAAGTAAAATTATATAATTTTGATGGCCAAGAAATAAATAATCTAGGCAAAATTACGTTGTTAGGGAATGTAAAAAATAAATCAGGGAAAGTTAGTTTAGATTTTTACGTGGTAGATACGACAAAAGTATGTTCAGCTATTCTTGGTTTAGAAACATGTAAGACTTTAAAATTGATACAAAGAATTAATGAGGTTAAAGAAAATAATTTATTGAAAAAATATTCTGATATTTTTAGTGGAATAGGTTGTTTAAAAGATACACATAACATTAAAATTAATAAAGACGCAACACCAGTAGTATTTAATGCAAGAAAAATTCCAATGTCAATTAAAAATGAAGTTAAATCTGAATTAGATAGGTTAGTACGTCTTAAAATAATTGAACAAATAAATGATCCAACTGACTGGGTTCATCCCATGGTAGTTGTCAGGAAACCTAATGGCAAAATTCGTGTTTGTTTAGATCCGGTTAATTTAACAAAATAATTAAACGTGAGTTTTATCAAATACCAACAGTTGAAGAAATATTAACACAAGTAAATGACGCGAACGTTTTCAGTATTTTATATGCCAATAGTGGTTTCTATCAAATACCATTGGATGAGCCAAGCAAGAAATTATGCTGTTTTGCTACTCCATTTGGTAGATATATGTTCTCAAGGTTACCTTTTGGCATAGCATCAGCACCAGAGGTTTTTCATAAGAGATTTCATCAAATTTTTGAAGGTATTCCTGGTCAAATTTCATACATTGATGATATGCTTATATATGGAAAAGATCAAAAAGAGCATGACGAAAATTTAAGCAGGGTATTTAAAAGAGCACAAGAATCAAATATAAAATTTAGCAAAAATAAATGTAAGTTTAACTTAAAGGAGGTCAAGTTTTTAGGACATGTGATTGGTTCTTCAATAATCAGGCCAGATCCAGACAAGATTAAAAGCATAGTAGAAATGCCACCACCAAAATGTAAACAAGTTGTTGAACGTTTCCTGGGAATCAAAATTCATTCCACAGCTTTCAGAGTCAACAGCTGACTTAAGACAATTAATAAAGAAAGACACTGTTTTTGAATGGAACAAGATACATGCAAAAGCTTTTGAAAACTTAAAGAATATACTATCATCAGCACCTGTACTGCAAATTTATAATCCTAAATTACCGATTACTCTTTCAGCAGATGCTTCAAAGAATGGATTAGGAGCTGTATTACTGCAAAACAATTTACCAGTAATATATGCCTCCAGATCATTAACAAAATGTGAGAGTGGATATGCTCAGATCGAGAAAGAGATGGCAGCAATAGTATTTGTATGTTTAAGATTTCATCAATATATTTTTGGTAGAAAGATAAAGGTCGAAACAGATCACAAACCATTGGTTGGTTAGCATAGAGTTTTTAAGCATTGCTAAAAAACCTTTAATTAACTGTCTATTAAGACTTCAGAGAATGCTAATTAAGCTACAAAATTATGATCTGGATATTCAGTACAAACCAGGCAAAGAATTACTATTGGCTGATTGTTTATCTAGACAATTCATTAAAGGACAAATTAACGAAGATGGATTAAATTTGAAAGAAATTGAAGCACATATTAATTTAATTGATAAAATTTTGCCAATGTCTGATACAAAGTTCAAAAATTTTCAAGCTGAAACTAAAAAAGATTTGGTACTAAAAGAATTGCTAAAAACAGTCAAAGATGGATGGCCTGAGAAAAAAGAAAATTTAAAAGAGGAACTACAGGAATGGTGGAATTACAGAGATGAAATAATTGCAATAAATGATGTTCTGTTTAAAGGACAAAAAGTAATAGTACCAGAGAGTCTTAAACAAGAGATGTTAAAAATTATACATTATAATCATATGGGTATAACAAAATGTCAGTTAAGAGCAAGAACGTCTTTATATTGGCTTAATATCAATAGTGATATTGAGAAATATATTTTAAATTGTGATACATGTTTAAATTTTCGACATAGTAATGCAAAGGAACCTCTTATACCTTCAAATATTCCAGATAAGCCTTGGGTTACAGTAGGTACAGATATATTTAATTTTAAGGGAAAAAATTATATTATTGTAATTGATTTATTTTTCTAAATACATTGAAACATCACTTTTAGAAAAAATAGATAGTTTTCATACTATAAGATCGTTAAAGTAATTTTTCGCAAGACATGGAATTCCTAAAATCTTAAGATTAGATAATGGAACTAATTATAGTTCAGAACAATTTAAAGATTTTGTGAAAGCTTGGGGTATAAAACATATAACATCAAGCCCAACGCATGCACAGTCAAATGGTATGGTAGAGCGTTGCATACAGAGTTTTAAACATATGATGCAAAAAGCAGACTATGATAATAAAGATTTGTACTTATGTCTGTTATAGTACAGAACAACTCTTGTGGATAACGGACTACCATCACCATCAGAAATTTTATTTAATAGAGAAGTAACTAGTTTGATGCCAAAATTTTGTAATAATGTAAATTATAATAAGAATAATGTCATTAAACAAAATTTATTAAAGAGACAAAATAGACAAAAACAGAATTATGATAAACATGTTAAATTCAGAAATGTTTTATTTAAAAAGGGAGATAAGGTTAGAGTACAAAAGCAGGATAAATCAGAATGGGTGTCAGGGAAAATAATTAATAACCCGCATAAGCCTCGTACTTTTATTGTTAAGCTATGTAATGGTTCAGTTATAGAGCGCAACCAGATATATTTAATAAAAGACACTAATCAAAGAAAGCAACAAAAAATTAATAACAATCATAACTTTATAATTAATGATAAAAGATCTCATAGAATTAAGAAAACACCAATTAGGTTTAGTGACTATAATTGTACATTTGAATAGATTGTATTAACGTATTTGTTAACTAGTTTAAGAGGAGATATGTGGTAATATGTATATAGTGTTGTGATGAGTGCGGTTACTACTCTGTGGAATTGGACAAGGACGCAACAGTGAGAGCGCGGGAACGCAGTGGAGATTAGGTTAAGTTCACGTTAAGTTTAGTTTATGCTACCTGTACATTTACCTGTACAGAAGTTAATAAATAAATATAAATAATAAATCAACGTGTAATTAATATCACAAATAATACAAAAGACAACTTTAGCTCTTAAGAGTCGACCTGTACTCCTATATTATACAACAAATACATGAAACTACTCTTAGATTATCAAAAAGTGTGTTTAATTTTTCTTGTATTTCAAAGTACTCAATTTTTCGGGCCTTCGGGCCTGTCGAACGTGAGCACGAGAAACCGCAAACGCGACACCTGTGTGTGTTTATGTAAAATAATGCTGATTTACTACTATGTCATATGACATAATCGAGCTGATACACGATGTTGATACCGGAAAAGGTATCAATGTATCAACACGAAAATTTAGAGTGTTACCCATGACTAAATGTGAACCACAAATACAGTAATATGTTGGTTAATTAAATAGTAGTAGAAATATGAAAGTCAAAAAATCGATAACCATAAGTTGAACTAATTTTAATTACCTCTTCCAAATGGTGGATCAGAAGAAGCCCCAATCTTTTTCGGTTTTAGATTAATAGCATCGACTTTAAGCGCAGATTTTGAGAATACGCTTAGTTCATAAGCGTTCTGCATTCTTTTTGAGTTAATATGGGCCAAGAAACCAGATTCTGCTTCTGTAATTCTTCTGCTGCTGGTTAGTTGACTAGTAATAACGTTTTGAAGTTTCCATGATCTTTCTGTACTTATTTGGGGAGATAATTGTCCTCCAGAAAGTTTTTCCATAAACAACTGTGGTGATATGCTCTTTAGATCAACACCTATCTTTTGCAACCAGTCAATATGATCTGAAAGACACCAGAATAAGGATATACAGAGTGTTTAAATAAACATGTGTCATCTATGGTGGGGAGATTCCTCAGGTAAAAATAATATTCAATTTTCATATCAACATGGGTCCAATTCTGTTTTATTTCCTAGCCACAGGAGGTTGAAGTCAACTCCGCCTGTGGTGGATTGAGTAGCTCAGTGAGCCACTGCCGGTCCCAAGCCCGGATAAAGGAAGAGGGTTGATGGATGAGGCTAGCAACCTACTCATAGTAAAAACATCTCCTGCTCAGAGAACAGCTACATCAGTCTCGGAAATAGGACGGGACTTACGGACAATAGACACGGCGAGAAAAGGGAATAAACGATTTGGAAAAAAACACTAAGAATAGCATGTTGGAACATTGCTTCATGGAACAACAAAGACCAAGGGATTATCACAGAAATAAATACCCACAAAATAGACATATGTGCTTTAGCAGAAACAAAAAAGAAAGGCAAGTGCGACATAAGGTACAATAACTACAACCAGCGGTGTAGATAAAGACGAGAGAGCTCGTCTGTTATTCTGCTGAACCTGCCGAACAACAAATATAAATTGTATCCTGCTGAACAACAAAGATAAAGGTTGTATCGAAGATGTAAAACATACAGACTCGAGAATAATGTATATCACTAAATCTCAAGTATGACTCATTTCGTCAGTATCTACACACCTGACATGAATAAACCCAAAGTTAAAAGAGAAATGTTTTTCGAAAGACTCCAAGAAACACTAGATGAAATAGCACACGATCAAAAGGTATTTCTCATATGGGGTTTAACTCGAGAGTTGGCAACGACATAATAGGGGGTAGTGAACAAGTATAATGATGAAATAATAAATGAAAACGGAAACATGCTTATTGAATTCAGCGCACACAATGAACTACGCATAAACAGTACATTTTTTTGAACATAAATATGCGTATATAAAATACATTAACAATAGAACACAGGAAGAACATAAGCACTATAAGTTAGTAAGAAACAGAATGAACAACCAAATAAAACTACTGAAAGAAGGATACTGGGAAGACTTCTCAGTTGAAATGCAATATCATCTTTATGGAGGTCAAAGAAAAGTGTGGAAAAGTTGGGGAACAAAAAAACGCTTAACAAAGAAATAACTATTAAAGCTATCAAGTCGGGTGCATGGGTAAGCTACTTCCAGAACTTATACCATCCTGTACAGGAGAACATAATACAAAATGAAATACTACCCTATGAGGAAACAACATCAGTATCCGCTTTACTTTGTACTGTAATGCAGAAACAATTCAGATTTACTCGAAATTATCGTTAAGACATGGACACAGATAGAGCACTGTTACTAAGCACAATAAAATAGAGCCAACCACCTATTTGATCTATAAGATTTTTACGTTTATAAGAAGTTGTTCTCTAGTTCGAGGAAATAATAGACAGAAAAAGTTGCCTACAGATGCATACAACATCAACAGTTAACCTACCATTTTCGAATTGACCTTATTTATTTTCCTCAGTGAGGGACTCAGCCAGAGACTGAGGTCCAAAGTCGGCTCCTCCGGTACTGTGGTGGATTCGGGGAAATAAAGACATAATAGAGCAAGACGTTATACAGGGGATTAACAAATTAAAGAACAGAAAATCCGCTGGCATCGATGACATCTCTAATGAATTATCAAGTATGGAGGACCGGAAATTACGCGGCAGATCTAAATACTCTTCCAAAAGATCCTCATAGACAAAAAAGGAAAAAAAAATACAATTCTTCTAATTACATGGGAATAACACTGCTGTGCTCTGTGGCTAAGTTACTAACTAATATATTAACGCAAAAACTTAGTGAACACATAAACATAAACGAAGAACAACAAGACTTTATACCCAACAGACCAACGGTGACGGGATATTTATACTGAGTCAAATGGTGGAGAAATCCATAGAGTTCAGCAAGCCATTGTTTTTGCGCTTTGTTGGTCTGAAGCAGGCATTTGATAGAGTTCGTCTGACAGACGCCATAAGGATTCTAAGAGACAACATATACATCTGAAACTTACTGCTGATTAATAACGCAGCTAAACACTGGAAACTGTAACAAAATTAGAACAAAATACCCTTTAAAAGACTTTCAAGACGGCCTTTCTGAAAATGTACCAGTTTCTGTCGGCGTGAGGCAAGGGGACAGCCCAATCCTAGTTTCTTTAATATCATTATGGATCAGCTGATCAAAGATATTAAACTCTTGGACATTGGATACAGAATGGGTCAGAAATCCGTCGGAACGAGGGAAATCTACAGCGACTCCTCTACCGACTAACAAATAAAGCTGAATCTTTCAACATGCAGATATCCGTGGAAAAAACGCAATCAATGGTAATACCGAAAAAACCAGTCAGATGCAAACTCGTAATTAACAACCAAACAATTAACCAGGTGTTACAAAACAAAACAGCACGAATTTCTGGCTACTTAAGACATACCATGTGGAGAAATAAATTTATGTCAAGAGAAAGTAGAGTTATATACAAGACTTGTGTTAGACCAGTTAGAGAAACTTCAGCCGAAACATCAAAACAAAGACAATACTCAAAATAACAGAAATGAATGTATTAAGAAAAATACGCGGAGTCACTCTAAGAGATAGTCACTCTAAGAATGCAAAACCACGACATCAGAGAGGAATTGGGAGTGCAAGACATAGTGAGGTGGGGTAGATCAAGAAGGCGTCATTGGAAAGACCATATTGAAAGAATGGACCATGATAGAAAAGCAAAATAGGCACGAACACAAATACCTAACACACCCAGACTTGGCAGGCCACCAAAAAGATGGTACGAAAGTTGGACGGCCGGTTCACAAGAGGCCTAAATAGTTGTTTTATACATGGATAACCCTATTGCAAGAAGAAAAAGGTTTGGCTATCACTGGAATATTTTTTTTAAACTGATTTTTTCCGATTATTAGCAAAAGTGTGTAGGCCATTTAATGCCGACTAAAAGCTGTATCATGATATTTTGTATTTGTTTATGTATTTTGTGTTTTGTATATTATTCCTTGATTTTATCGAGGAGATAAACGCAATTTTATTAATCACAATTAATAAAATAAAAATAAAAAATTACATTAAAAAAATTAATTATTTTTTAATGTAATTTATTACTAAATTTTATTAAAATTTATATCACTGATGCACAGTGCTATCTACAGCAAATTTACCTAAAAAATGGTACCTAAGGGCGCAAACATAGTGAGGCATCTCGATGCGATGCTCGCCAAGATGCTGGCCGCGCTACTCGCCTGGATGGTAGCTGCGATGCATCCTACGCGCACTGTTTTAAAAAGGCGAATAGATGCGCGTAGGCATACTGAAGCATTTACCATCGCCGTTTTGTTAAACACCAGTTTATATAAAGTAGTTATTAATTAATTAATTAGTATAGGCCCTTGTTGCATTTCAGTTGATTTCAACAAATTCCGACCGCAGCGCTACAACGGCAAAAATCAGATATTATCCCTACCTATTTGACGTGGCCACGCCGCCGCCGTCATGTTGATCCCATACAATAATATTGAAATCATGGTTTTGTTATAATATTTAAGTATTTTAGTTTTTTGTTAGTGCAATTATTGAGACAAAAAAGAGATAAAACACTCAGGTACGAGGTTTGTGTGATGTAACGCTGTTTCGGGTAATAAAAAATAAATGAAAAAAATTCGAACTAGGCGTCGTGCTGTGTTGGGACAATTTCAAATGTTAATAAAATTGCCGAAAAAATGTCAACGTGTAAAGGAGAGCGTACTTAGGGCGTTCTTGGGTGCAATTACATACATTCAATAACTCAACTTTCCCGGATATTCAACTCTCCCGAAACAAAATTTTATCTTTATATATCTAGCTTCATAGATTTGATCAAAAGCAAAAATGGATTCAAGCATTTCGACGAAACAAGTGAGTAAACAAAGTGCTCGTTACATCATCAAAAAATTAAAAAGACATATACTATGAGAGGATAAAATATAATTTGCAATATTAATTGTATACTTTTTTTTTAATCAACTAGCGATTAAAGTACTTGCCATAAATAAATAAAGTCCATAAACTAATTTCGATTTTGAAAATAGCTACTGTCACTAGCAACTTGCCATGACGACATCAGCCCTCTTTGTTGCCATTTTATTGAAAAATTGCTCTTTATTCAAAATCTGAGCTAGATAGGTATAGGCTATCCTAATAATAGTTTGAAAGAGCATTTGAATCTGTTTAGATTTATTTTAAAAAATACAGGTTGTCGTAATGAAATAACAAGGTTTTTATGTAAAATAAATATTTAAAATAAATCATCAATTTTTGGTACCCCTGTATAAATTTAAGGGAGCAATACAATTTTTCAGTAAAGTTTATTTCTCTATCTTTAAACTCAGCACAATAATTAATTCTAAAAAGTAATGCACAGGGTGTTGATAATTTGTTCCTTTGTAGCATGCATATTTAAATATCTTTAAATATCTCAAAAACTAAAGCTTGTAAACATATTAATATATAATAACCCTTATAATAAAGGCCTTATTTTATATCCAAGGATCCAAATATGAAATAAAATACCGGGTGTTTCAGAAGAAAAAATATAACTTTGGTGTAAATCTTAGTTCTGACACACCCTGTACATTTCAAAATAATTTTAAATTATGCACATGGTCTTCCCACATATGCCCATAAAATATTTTGTTTCTACATATTTCCGTTTTCGTATAATCAACCAAGGCGAATGAGTTGCGCCACTCTGTATATAGGTGTTCCATTTAAAAAATATTCGCGATCCACTCACACTTTTTTGAGCCACAATTTAGAAGTTCAAATATTTTCCTCAAATACATCCTAATACATACTTTATGTCTGGACTACAAAATTCATAAGTTTTTTATTATAGGAGCTGCAGATGCCCGACGCACTATTGCCGGACCCTGTAGAATCAAGTTGATTACATTGTTGGTGATAAATTAAATACTAGTATTGTGAACATTTTATTCCACCCGACTCTAGTTCGACATATTTTCAACGAATTGTGATCCTAAACCGACCAATCAAATGTAAAGTTTCAGGCATCCGCGTCCGCTTCTCGAAAAAAAAAAAAAATTTTGTTTCCTAGGAAGCATCGCGCTGAACATGTAGGTGCGTGGCGAGGTGCGAGGCTCCAGTATGTTTTGACGCATAAATTTGTACATGTTTGATTCAGCATCGCCGGATGGCGAGGTGAATGGCGCGCATCGCGTCGAGGTGAAATGCCCCGCACTATGTTTGTACGATGCATCCTACGCGCACTTACTCGCCGTTTTAAAACAGTGCGCGTAGGATGCATCGCGGCTAGCATCCTGGCGAGCAGCGCGGCCAGCATCTTGGCGAGCATCGCATCGAGATGCCTCACTATGTTTGCGCCCTAAGATAATAGACATGTTCACTAATTTCTAATTTCAACGAATTTCGATAGCTGCATATGAGTAAAAAAATATGGCACTCAAAATTTTTCTTAAAAACTATAATTTTCTCACATAAACGCAAAACAGAATTGAGAAATACAGCAAGGCTAGAAAACGTACCCGGCTCGAGGCTACCTGTTTTTGACGTCACTGCTTTGATCGATCGATGGCGTCCGTACGATCGTGCACTTGTCGCATTGTTTTTGCAGACGTTCACGAAGGTGTATTGTTTATTTTCATTGTTTTGGTGTTTTGAAGAAGTAAAATGAGTTCAAATAAGTGGTGTTTTGTCCCTGGGCGTATTAATACTTCAAAAAATAATCCACAAAAGTTTAAATCGTTACTTTGCGCCCCTTGCTTTTAATTCTTATTTTCTACTTTTAAGTGCATTTAATTTTAAGCTTGTTTTAAGTTTTTTTTATCAATTTTTTCACTTGTAAATTTTTCGCTTAATATGGGTCCTATAGGGTGTCCAATTTAAAATGAGGTACATGGGGATCTCTCTCTTGGAAACCTTTGAAGATACAAAGTCGGTTAAATGGAAGCAAAGTTGCGTATTTGAGTGCCCAAAAATAATCTATGTCTATTTTATTTTAAATCCATACGTTACGTAGATACAAGGTGAAAAAGAAAAAATGAACATTTTCGAAAAACCACCATATTTTCTTTATTTTTGGAGCTAAGGTAATCAAAATTTCAATATATGGGCAAGACAACGTGGCAATTTTAAAAATGATATAAAAAAAAACCTAGACCTTCTATGTTGCGCACGGCCGAGGTCAGCTTTTATTTTTCTTATGAGCGCCATATTAAAATTTGGCATTTTAAAAATCCTTATTAAAAATGTTTTCAACCATATATATGGCGCCCATAGGAAAAGCAAAAGTACATTTCGGCCATGCGCAACGTAGTACGCCTAGAATTTTTTGGACATAATTTTTAAAATTTCCATATTGCCTTACCCCTATGTTAAAATGTTGATGACCTTAGTCCCAATAATAAAAAAATATGGTGGTGTTTAGAAAATGCAATTTTTTTTTCTCCCTGGATTTACGTAACGGTATATGAATATTAAATAAAATAGACCTAGATTAGTTTTGGACACACAAAAACGCAACTTTTCTTCTATTTAACCGATCTTGTAACTTTAACGGTCTTCAAGATCCCCATTATTCCCCATGTAGGTACCTCGTTTTAAACTGGACACCCTGTATACGTGTGTGAATTTTCAGGTCAATACAATTAAAATTTAACATTTGGCTCCTTCTCCTTAATACGGCCCTGTATCAGATCAACAATACGATAATTTTACATTGTCTTAGCTTCTGTATAGGCATGCAAATTTCAGTTTAATATGATAATTAAAATTTAAAATTTGGCCCCCTTCTCCTAAATACGGGCCTCTGACACTTCAAAAACTCAATAATTTTGTATTGTTAAAAACCAAGTGTTGTTTGTTATCGCTTTCAAGTAAACCCGTCCTCCATCTCACCAAGTAGCTTTGTTTTTAAACTACTAATAACCTCCAAATATTAATCACAATAAACCAAATTTAATATACAAACTACATCCGAGCACAACGCGATATGTCGTATTCTAGCTTGTTCTGTTAGAAATTCCACAGCGTGCAGACAGCACCGTTTACTCGCGCGAAAATACCGATCGAAGCAGTGACGTCAGGCCAATAGGTGAGCGTTTAGCGGATTCAAAGGATTACGAAAATTTCGCACGGATTTTTGAGGCATAAAGCTTGATTTTCATGCATCCGTTGTCCGACGATACGATGATACGATATTAATTTTATTGGTTGAATTTAAAGGCTTCGATTGGTAAACGGTTTCTAACCAATCAAAGTACCGTCGAATAACGGATGCATGAAAATTAAGCTTAAGCCTTTTACGGAATGTTATGAAACTTTGCATACTGAGTTTTAATGTCATAATGAATGATTTTATGAGAAGTAGGCACGTTTTCATTTTTTTTGTGAACATTTCTATTACACAAGGTTTTTTTTTAATTTTTGATATCCTGTAACTTTAAAACTAAGCATTTCCGCATACATGTTTATAGGAACTTTTTTTATACTTTTTTGATGAGGAATCAATGAGTACCTACTTATTTAACATTATGGCATGTTTATCAAGTTGTTTTTTTGTTGTTTATCAAGTTGTTTTCTATTAGAATTAAGGCAAATTAATTAAATTGCATTTATCTCATCAAGGAGACCGAAATCGACAAAATATATCAAGAGACCTTCTAATCAGCATTTAGCAATCTACACAACTTCGCTAACAAAAGGAATAAAAGCCAGAGGCGCACATATTTTTTTTAGAAAAATATTCCAGTGATAAGCCATATGCACGACCCTGGTCGACACTTTTTTATCATTAATATATGTCGCACTTAAAGTAATTCTTACCCTCAATATTACATTGGAATCGCTGTAGCAATTGGGAAGAAATTATAATAAATCGAAGAAAGATGACAATTTTAACCCCTTGTAGCTACGAAACAGACACTGAAACTGCAGCAAAACCGAACGGAGAGGAATCTCTTCACAAAAGATGGCACATGTTTTTTGAAAAACCCTGTTTTATATATAAAAAAATATATATATTTTTAAAACTTTGTAGTTTTTCGTGAATTTACCTTTTGGTTTCTCCCTGTCAACATCCATATTTATTGGATCATTACCGTTAAACCTATATAGATGCAGTTGTGTAGGTGTTGAAATACGATCCAAGACATCCTCCCATAGTGGTGACATCCATTGACCAATCAATGGATCATATACTTTACCATTTGGCATATGAACTAATGAAGTAACCTAAAAAGAATAAAAGAGCATGAAAGAAATGAATATGATTATATTACATTCTTTAATGCTTGGCTATAATAAGATTTATGACAAATATATATATTAAATTTACCTGATCTAAAATACCTCCACAAAAATCAATGGGGAGATACAGATATGGATTAGAGTCATATACGATATGCCCATACGGTGATCGCATAATTTCCCGAATACCTTCTCCATATTGGTTGAAAATCATCACAGGGGTTCCACACTGATCAGTGGCAACATAATATTTATGTCTATAAACTTGGGCAAAGATTAAGTGTCCCCTGTTATCATAAACCAACGACATTAATTTTCCATCTCTTGGAGAGTAGATTTGGCTAACTTCCCTAGGTTGTTTGTCATTATTATAGAAGAACTGGGTAACATTGCCAAAATTATCTTTACGAGCCAACAGTCTACAAAGCTTACCATTAGTCAAATATTTTTTAATTAGTAAATTTCCGTTTTGTATACCTATCCATGTGATCATAGAAATATCGAACATCAAATCTACCTCTTTTTGTAGCTCTCGTTAAAAGACCTTTAGCATTGTAATGAAATTTTTCTTCTCTAGCATTTTGTATTACTAAACCTCTGCTGTCATATTTATACTGACCTTCCCCAAACTTAATAATCCTATCCATACTATTGTATTCCATTGGTATAGTATTACCCCTATAGACAAATTGTTTTAAATTCTTTTAAATGATGTAAAAATGTGGGACGGATTGAACTGTGCAAGAAATATTACCTATATGTTAATGATAACATATTCCCATTATCATCATATCTGAATCCCCAAGGTTCTTGAGCTTCAACCCCCAAGAGTTGTCCATCACAATCCCATGTAAAATTTTTGACATTTGTATAAGTGTTTACACCAACATTTTTAGTATATGTCCGAGTTTGAGATATCCTCCTAGAATATTATTTTTAATAAATGTATGTGGATCACTTGTATGACGACTTTGAAAGTTCTTTGGGACGTATTATTTTTTTTATAAATATTAACATAGTATTTTTGCGATATTGTATGTTCACTGTTTATTGTATTGTTTCTACCTGTATGTTTTTAATATTAAGAAGAATAAATACTTTACCCATGCAAATCATGACTAAATTCCATTTTAAAAACTTCCATCCCGTGTATTGTAAGAGCAACTCTAGATTCCAAAAAGCGTGAGTTTTGCATGCTAGAGAATAGCGCTGTGCCATCATATACTTGAGTTTCATTGGCTTTAAGTTTAATAATCTGAAAATAAGTAGTACTTTTAAATCAATAAATAATAAGCATTTTTTTATATATTTTAAATTGTATATGTTGCAGGAAATATCCGATTTCAGGCTGTTTCAGTTTGGCCTAGAACATGACAAAAGTTCCTATCGTGATTAGAAACTTTGCAATTTTTCTAGGCCGTACTATTATAGCTTAATAGGTACTTTTAAAGACAAACTAGAATGGCTCGATATGTATTAGAAACTATCATATTTGACATACTTTATGAACTAAATTGTATGCAGAAGACCAAAAGTCAGTCTCTTTTGTAATTTAAATAATAAAAGTATGACGCCAGTGAATATTGAAAAATACGAGATTTAAACTTTCCAATTATTTTTATTATATTAGAAAGATTAATTTCTAAGCAGAGGAAATGAGATAGAAGATTATCGATACTCGATATATATATAATCTAAATTTCGATATTTTAATATTTTTACCTTAATAAAAGAACGCAGTATTATATTAACTGTAAATATGATTTAAATTATTAAACAAAAGATACACTTTTTCATTAAAGAGTAGTAAATAAACAACAAAAAGGTAACTAATTTGTGGCATTTTGAGTGGCAGAATACTCAAGTTCTCTTTTTACATAAACAGATATGTGTACCACCAGTGTCTTGTATATTGCCATCTTTTATTTTTTATCCCTGAATTTTGCTCGAAGAATTTGTTTTGTTTGCTGCAGACCCTAAAAAAATATTTTATCTTGAAGAACATCGTCTATTGAAAAACTTTTGTTTGCATAAGTCGAATTCTGATCGGGTATAAAGTGATTTCAAACAGCCATCCTTAGTATCCAGTTTGTATACATTATTATCAGTTATATCTATAACTATAGTCATATATTCGTACATTAATCGGTTTAAAACGTTCTACGTCTTCTGATGCCATCTCTCCATGCCTATCTGTCTCTCCAGGTTACCTCTCGGTCTACCCGGTTTTCTTCTTCCTGCAGGTTTCCAGTTTATGATTTGCTTTGGGATTCTTATTTCTGCCATTCTTTGGACATGCTTGTAATATATGAGTTGTCTGTTCTTTATTTCGTCCACTATTGTATGTATAACCTCCATAATCTCCCTTATGCGTTCATTAGTTATTCGCCCGAGTCTTGATTTGGCTGCTGCTCTCTTCCGAGAATCCATCTTTATAACTTCCAGCCTTCGTTTTGTTGTTTCTTTAATTGACCACACTTCACAGCTGTATGTGGTTATACTCTCGATGATGGTATTATATATTAATGTTTTGTTTCTGTTGTTTATGCTTCTGTCGCACAGTATCCCATTCAATACCGTGATAGCATTCCTTCCAAGTTGGTTTCGTTCTAATTGCTGTATCCAACAGTCCATCATTTGGGAAATTCATATTCAAATATTTGTATTTTGTGCAGCATTTATTTTTTTCCTACTAGTATTGGGTCTTGTTCTCCTCCGATACATACATATATACCTACATATCCTCCTCCTCCGATACACATATATTCTGTTTTGCTAGTGTTGATCTCGAGTCGCCATTTCTGATATTCTTCTATAAGCTTACGTATCTATAATTTATGTCGTTCGTAATCTTGTGCTATAAGCACCTGATCGTCCACGAAGCACAGTGTATAGAGTTTTGTCCCCTATGGGTACTCCCATATTTCGACGTTTTTGCTTCCCATCTTCGAGAACTTGTTCGAGATAGATCTTGAACAGTGTTGGTGAAATGCAGCACCCTTGTTTCAGACCTTTGGTTCAATTAAATCCTGTTATTAACTTTTTGCCGACTTTAATTCTAGTTTCTGTTTGTTTATATAATTTTTCCATAGCTTCCCAAAGTCTCTCAAGGGGAACGCTGTCGTATGCCTTCTACAGGTCCACGAACAGAAGATGTAGCTTTTAGTTTAGATTTTTTACTTACCAATGGTATTGCCGGTAGCTGTCGTGGAAATAGGCGACTAAAACACTATCATAATTTTTTTTGCAAATAGAATCTCAATTCTTTTATTTTACTAATAAAGAAGTTTTAAATTCGTTACTTTTTGGTGATATATATGTCCTTAAATCTAAAATAAATCGTTTTAGAGGTATTTAAAGGTTAGTTTTAAAGCGTATATTTTTCTTAATTTTATCTAGCTACCTTTGACATTAAGTGGCAAACAAAGTTTCACAACTCTAGAATATTATTAACCAGGTATAATATTTAAGGACTCTTTTGAAGGTGTACGAAAAGGATTGTTGCATAACACTGATTTCTAAGAGGTGAATTCTTCACGATACGTCAAATTATTGTGTAAAAAAATATTTTATCGTAAATACTATTTTATCTGAACTAGAGTATATCTAACACGATCCTGCACTTTGGAAATAAATTATTTTAAAACTTTTTAAGATCATAAAATCATAAAATGGTATTAACTTCATTTAGACGTTATCAAATTATAATTAATATATAAATTTACCTTAAATGGTCCTAATTGTTCCACGGTACCAGTCTTAAAGTTATATGCTATATTATACAGAGGTAAGTTTTGACCGCCGATTCTTCCTTGTAGATTAACTAGGCGATAATTATTGTCATAGTCGTAAGTAAACTTTGCATTGCTAAGACCTGTTTTGGCACCAAAATTTATGCGTTCTTCGGTTAAAAGCTCACCGACGAACTGATAGTCCCATTGATACTCTACATCCTTTTCTAAGTGGCTCACTTGACTTGGTAATCCTGAGGTCTCGGAGTAGGAATGGAGGGTCTTACCGTCACCATGAACAACCTTAAATAAAATAATAGGTATTATTTTTTTATGTCGTGGTATAAATTAAAATCTATAATATCGTAATTTTAAATCGCAGAGCTACGAATGGAATGTTTTTAGCTCTACGTCTTTTATAAAATCTTACCTCCTTGAGTTTACCACTATCGTAATATCGATATACGATTCGAGCCCCCTCTCCTGGAAATACAGTTTGCAACAACCTGCCGGAATTAGAGAAATGTTGTAGGTATGAGCGTGAACTTCCTGGCGATGTATACACCACCCTTATAATTCCTGGAATATCAGAGATAATAATTTAAAATAGGAGCTATTGGAAGCTACAGTACACAAAATAAAATGTTAATATTTCTAAAAAGCTCATTACACAGCAAATAAAAAAAATATACAGAGTATCCCATTAAAAAAAACATAAGTTTATGTCGTATCTCAAGAATAACAGCTACCAGCATAAATCTAGTTACGCAACTGAATTCTACGTGAAAAACCCTATGGGACTCCATATGAGGCTACCTATGCTCCAGCAGTAGTGTGTCGATCTGCTGTGCGAGATGTACTGTGATCAGTACCAAGCCAGTACGGTCGCTTTATTTATTTCAATAAAAATATTTATTTATTTAAATAGAGCGAGTAGCCACCTCAAAGAAAGTAGTGGCAAACAACCTTGAGTATATTTATCTAGTACAGCTTCTCAAATAGTGCCCTATCTACGGATTCGGCGATAAAAAAAATGTAGGTTCCTTGTACCTGTGAAACACATATCAAAGTACATGCGAGAGGCAGCCTATTCTGGCACTGTAAGAATAAGACAAGGGGAGTCGAAGGCTAGGGCAAAGCTATGTAGTATCTTTAATTTTATAAAAAAGTAGCACAATGATGTGAAAATCACCATCTTTGTATCTCTACTCATAAACGAGAAACCCTATAAAACTCAAAAATGGGACACCCTATACGTTAGAATTTATACATAAATAATTAATAAAAATAAGTAACCATGGGTTTTAATACTAACCTAGAGATGGCTGAAGGGCGAAGGAATGCCTTGTTCCGCTTGGTAAGGTAACGTGTCGCAGTCCTCCATTGTCGTCATACGTTAGCAAGAAGTTTCTTTGGCTGGCTAAAGTAATTTTTGTTAAAGTATTAGTTTCGTCATAGGTAAATATTTGAATTCCATCCTGTGGGCTCGTGATTTCCGACAATAAACCGTGTCGGTCGTAGCTGTATTTGAGTTGAGAGGCTCCCCATTTCCACCTGCAGACATATGGACTGTTAGTAAAAATTCTTTAGCATTTTGAAAGCCCCTGGTTTACACGTTATACAGGATATTAGTTGCAAAAAATCAACCAGTTTATAACAGATTTTGCTTTAAATGTAGGATTGCTGAGGTAACAAATCAGAGCAGAACTTTAAGTATCGAGTATCGATGTCCTTAAATACTTCTCGAAAGTATTAGAATAAATTAGTAGTTTCAAATACTTTATACCTAGTTATTATATAACGATCATTCACAATGGTTAAAAAATACAATTAAAATTAGAATATCCTGGCAAACAGCTTGCTGTAGTCAGTTGTATCATAGGTTATATACGTAGAAAAAGCCTAATAATTATAAAACAAACATTTTATTTTTCTAAACACAATTTCTCTTAATGCATGATAATCAAAGGCCAAAATGACATAACACGTAAATTTTTAAGCATACTTATTAAATGTTATAAATGTTTAGCATTAGTTGAAAAATATCATCGTTTGCTCTTTTTCGAAGGGTGAACACTTAGGGGATTTATGACATAAAGGATTTCCAAGGATTTATGACACATGAGAGGATTTCCAGGGGATGTACCGAGGATGTATTGGATGTACCGAGGATGTAGTGGATGTACCGAGGATGTACTAGAGGATGTAGGGGATGTACCGAGGATGTAGGGGATGTACCGAGGATGTACTAGAGGATGTAGGGGATGTACCGAGGATTTACCGGGGATGCATTTCGAATTATTTGGGGCGTAATTTGCCGAATGCGATGTTTCAAGTCATCCAAATTTGTCGGTTGTCTTTTGAATACATTTTCCATAAGGTATCCTCTTCGGTATCCTCTTAAAAAAGGTTTTTTTCTAATATTTTTTTTCACTTTTTAATTTTTAAATGAGAATAACTCCAAAAAGCTGGGATTTGGGTATAGCACTTACATGGAAAATATTCAGAATTTTAGGACAATTCAAAAATGCAGAAAAATAATAATTATGTTGCCACGAGGGTGGCCATTAAAAGAAATTGTTTTGGACAAAGCATTTTTGAGACACCCTGTATAATATTCATTTTTTGCATAATCTGACCCGGAAAAATTAAAATAATTGATGTGGCCGAGCGATTTCCAAAAAAATGTGGTTCTCGAGATGTTGATATTTATTCAATATTTTACAACCACCTTGTACGAAATCAAATAGGATCGAATATCGATATTGAGAATACAGATAGATATAGATATTTCCGATATGAAGTATTCATAAAGAGATATAGCGGTATCTGTTATATCGATAGCTATATCGATATTTGTGGACGAATATATCGTTACTTGGTTTTCACGTATGTGAATTAGCTTGTGCACATCCGTTTTTCTCAATGAATTTATTAAATAAAGTTTGCACAAGCAGATTTTCACAAGCCGATTTGCACAAATTTCATGGGAGTGAAAATGGACCTTTATTTTATATATCGATAAAAATATCGATACTCAAGGCCTTGTGGCTCACCCCTACTCATAACTTCAAAATATCTCGCAAAATGTATGTATAAGTCAGATATGTAGACTTTAATCCATATCTCTAGTATAAGTTTATGCAAAACTATGTTTGGCATGTGTGTTCATATCTTATTGCATAGTGCTGTAAGCGTTATGAATTAAAGGGAAGTGTGTGTAAATAATTATTATTGTACTCTCTATACGTCAAAAACGAAGTTCATAAATGCGAATGCCTTTAACGTTGCCTATTTTTAGGTCTGTTTTATAAAGTAGATCCTCGGTGCTACTAGATCTCATTTTATTTGGGGTTCAAAACACGAGATTGATAACTTTGCACATAATATAGGGTTTACGCATGACTAAGTTATTTTTCCGCCGACATAAACTGCATAAACCGAGGCATAAACTGCTGTTATACAGGGTAAGTCTTAAATAAGTGCAAATATTTTCAGGGGTGGTATATTTTGACCCCAGGAACACGTCTATGATGTTTTTTGCAAATAAAATATGTTGAAAATCGTGCATTTTCTTTTAAATTTTCCTGTATATTTTTCGAAAACTTTTTAGAACTGCCTGTTCACCGCTAATTTTCCCACGTTATAAATTCTTAATCTCTGATATTACCATAGTTACAGCTTTACTCTATGGTTACGGCACTAAAAGGTATGCAAATACAGAAAAAAATCAGGTGGCTATCAAAATTAAAAAAAAAATCATTTTTTTTTAAATTGTCAAACTTAAATAACTCGGTTATTTTGGATTTATTTGAAAAATGGTAAAGAAAAAATATGTTTCTTTTATCGAGATCTACCAGCCCTGAAAATATTTGCACTTATTTAAGACTCACTCTGTATAATAAAAGTAACGGCGAATTGTTGTAGGCACAATAATAGCCGAGATTGTTACAGCTCTGGCAAGATTTGATATGGGTTGGCGCGCCTTAGTTCGATTCTCGATGACCCCATATAATTTTTTTAAATGGTTTTCATTTTTTTTTATCCTTTTGAATTCAACAAAAATATTAGGTGTCAACTATATTACTAGCCAATAAATTGTAGAGGTTTGAGAAATTTTGTGTAGTTATACATATAATAAAGCTCGTAATAAATTGGGAGATCGCTCTAACATAAATAACAATTCCGGTTTCGTCGTAAGTAAAGTAACCTTAATTTTGTTATTTTAAATAAAAAAACACCCTGTAAATTTTTATATCCCTCTAGTAAATGTAAGTCGAAATGGTGCTTCATCTTTTTTTTTATATATTAATAGTTTCGGAGATAATAGCGTTCAAAATTTTAACTTTTTTTTACCATTCAAATAAAATTTAAAAAAATATATACAGTGTGTCCAAGATAAGTATATCTCGAAAAGTATTTTAGACACGTAAAACGGTTCATCACGAAAATTATTCTAAATGTATGGCGTACACATGAGAGAATTTCCAGGGGATGTACCGAGGATGTACTAGAGGATGTAGGGGATGTACCGGGGATGTACCGGGGATGTACCGAGGATGTAGTGGATGTACCGAGGATGTAGAGGATGTACTAGGGGATGTACGAGGATGTAGGGGATGTGATTGCCGAATGCGATGTTTCAAGTCATCCAAATTTGTGGGTTGTCTTTTGAATACATTTTCCATAAGGTATCCTCTTCGGTATCCTCTTAAAAAAGGTTTTTTTCTAATATTTTTTTTCACTTTTTAATTTTTAAATGAGAATAACTCCAAAAAGCTGGGATTTGGGTATAGCACTAACATGGAAAATATTCAGAATTTTAAGGGCAATTCAAAAATGCAGAAAAATAATAATTATGTTGCCACGAGGGTTGCCATTAAAAGAAATTGTTTTGGACAAAGCATTTTTGAGACACCCTGTATAATATTCATTTTTGGCATAATCTGCCCCGGAAAAATTAAAATAATTGATGTGGCCGAGCGATTTCCAAAAAATGTGGTTCTCGAGATGTTGATATTTATTCAATATTTTACAACCACCCTGTACGAAATCAAATAAGATCGAATATCGATATTGTGAATATAGATAGATATAGATATTTCCGATATGAAGTATTCATAAAGAGATATAGCGGTATCTGTTATATCGATAGCTATATCGATATTTATGGACCAATATATCGTTACTTGGTTTTCACGTATGTGAATTAGCTTGTGCACATCCGTTTTTCTCAATGAATTTATTAAATAAAGTTTGCACAAGCCGATTTTCACAAGCCGATTTGCACAAATTTCATGGGAGTGAAAATGGACCTTTATTTAATATATCGATAAAAATATCGATACTCAAGGCTTTGTGGCTCACCCCTACTCATAACCTCAAAATATCTCGCAAAATGTATGTATAAGTCAGATATATAGCCTTTAATCCATATCTCTGGTATAAGTTTATGCAAAAATGTGTTTGTGTGTGTTCATATCTTATTGCATAGTGCCGTAAGCGTTATGAATTAAAGGGAAGTGTGTGTAAATAATTATTATTGTACCCTCTATACGTCAAAAACGAAGTTCATAAATGCGAATGCCTTTAACGTTGCCTATTTTTAGGTCTGTTTTATAAAGTAGATCCCGGTAGCTACTAGATCTCATTTTATTTGGGGTTCAAAACACGAGATTGATAACTTTGCACATAATATAGGGTTTTACGCATGACTAAGTTATTTTTTCCGCCGACATAAACTGCATAAACCGAGGCATAAACTGCTGTTATACAGGGTAAGTCTTAAATAAGTGCAAATATTTTCAGGGGTGGTATATTTTGACCCCAAGAACACGTCTATGATGTTTTTTGCAAATAAAATATGTTGAAAATCGTGCATTTTCTTTTAAATTTTCCTGTATATTTTTCGAAAACTTTTTAGAACTGCCTGTTCACCGCTAATTTTCCCACGTTATTAATTCTTAATCTCTGATATTACCATAGTTACAGCTTTACTCTATGGTTACGGCACTAAAAGGGATGCAAATACAGAAAAAAATCAGGTGGCTATCAAAATTAAAAAAAAATCATTTTTTTTTAAATTGTCAAACTTAAATAACTCGGTTATTTTGGATTTATTTGAAAAATGGTAAAGAAAAAATATGTTTCTTTTATCGAGATCTACCAGCCCTGAAAATATTTGCACTTATTTAAGACACACTCTGTATAATGAAAGTAACGGCGAATTGTTGTAGGCACAATAATAGCCGAGATTGTTACAGCTCTGGCAAGATTTGATATGGGTTGGCGCGCCTTAGTTCGATTCTCGATGACCCCATATAATTTTTTTAAATGGTTTTCATTTTTTTTATCCTTTTGAATTCAACAAAATATTAGGTGTCAACTATATTACTAGCCAATAAATTGTAGAGGTTTGAGAAATTTTGTGTAGTTATACATATAATAAAGCTCGTAATAAATTGGGAGATCGCTCTAACATAAATAACAATTCCGGTTTCGTCGTAAGTAAAGTAACCTTAATTTTGTTATTTTAAATAAAAAAAACACCCTGTAAATTTTTATATCCCTCTAGTAAATGTAAGTCGAAATGGTGCTTCATCTTTTTTTTTATATATTAATAGTTTCGGAGATAATAGCGTTCAAAATTTTAACTTTTTTTTACCATTCAAATAAAATTTAAAAAAATATATACAGTGTGTCCAAGATAAGTATATCTCGAAAAGTATTTTAGACACGTAAAACGGTTCATCACGAAAATTATTCTAAATGTATGGCGTACACATGAGAGAATTTCCAGGGGATGTACCGAGGATGTACTAGAGGATGTAGGGGATGTACCGGGGATGTACCGGGGATGTACCGAGGATGTAGTGGATGTACCGAGGATGTAGGGGATGTACTAGGGGATGTACGAGGATGTAGGGGATGTACCGAGGATGTAGGGGATGTACCGAGGATATACTGGAGGATGTAGGGGATGTACTAAGGATAGAGGTTGTAGGTGTACACTTTTTGCCCTATGTGTTTACCCCTCGCTCTTTTTCTGTTAATTGCTAGTACTAATTTTGACTTTCTGAATGCTTACATTTATATTTGAGGTAAAAATATCTAGCTAATTGAAACTTCTAATTTATTCCACTAATTTTGATGTTCTGAATGAAGCTTAACTCTGTGTCTCTAAAAAAGTCATAGTCGAATTGCAATGATATTCCTTTAACATTGGCAGAAACATTGTTGTAGATTAAGGAAAATATATTACTATCAATAAAAAAAAGTAAAAGCTAACCAAGCTTAACCAGCTGTAAAATATATAAAATCTATGATTATTGCCCAAACCTTAAAAACAGAAATGCAATATTTACAAAAAAAATAAATTAGAGAAAATATTTGTAATTGCTGCTCTAATTTGATAAAGGTTGCTATTATAATTATTGTTTTTCCGCTAGTACTTACAAAAAAAAAACGGCAAAGGCCGGTAAACCGACAATGCAAATAAATTCGTTTTGAATCACCGTGAATTAATTCGGTAGATTTGCAATTCCTACGATAAAATTTCGACATGACATTTTTATTCAAAAAGTACTGTTGCTGACCACCTTTAAACAAATAAAACTCACCCGTCAATCCTGTTAAAACTGTCGTACGTTATATTTAGACTATCTGCGCCATTATATGGTATATACGATAGAGGAAGCCCCGCCGGATCATAAATAATTGTTAACAGAGGCAACTTGTCATAATCAAAGAAAGTCTCCTTGCTCGTGAATTGGTCGAATTCGATACCTAGCACTTTGGTGCCATTGACATATATCTCTCTGTAGAGAGTTTGCTGTAGATTGCGAACATCGCCGACTAAACTAAAAACTGTTGACATAGTGTTGGAAATTTCATTTCCAAATGTTGTTGTTTGATGGGACCACACAGGCAAGAGTTCTGCTTCCACAGGCAGAGAGGCTTCTAATAAGGGATGGCGCTCGATGGCGCATATTTCCAACTTGCTCTCAGATGGGCTCTTCACAACAACAGTAGAGTTTGTTAAGGTTACAGCCTTGGTTACTGCGGCACCTGAAATTTGTTATAATTCAAGAAATGTATAGTTCTAAATCATATTAGGTAAGTTGGAAATAACGGATTAATAACCGCAAACCATCAGTGCGATTGACATAATTTTGATGGATTTTGAATAATATAGTTCCACAAATATATAAATATACGAATATATATGTTCAAAATCGTTAATAATCCAACAAGATGTTGGAAGCAGCAGTATTTGTCGTGATTCAAAATATATAAAGAACTTACCGTCAATGAGAATGATTTGCTTGTTTGCTTTTCCATTAATGTTTAAAATTGTCGGCGGTTGACTGATGGATATTTCCAAACCCTCAGTATTGGACATTTTCGAATTTAATTGCAAAATTTCCCCGCTTGGCAGCGTTACACTAATTGCTCTACCCAACCAGTCGTATTGATAGATTACTGTATCACTTCCCTGTAATCAACAAATTACACCTCTAAAAAACAGTTGAATGAAAAAATATGGAATTGGTACATGATTTTACGAAAATAATTTCTTAGCCTTTCCTAATCTACAAGTTATAAAACCAGAACTTAATTATTCCACGGTATTATTATTGAAAATATTTGATTACATTTTGCTCTTTCGCAATATAAAGGAAACAGTGATATATTTTCTAAAAAGAAAACAAAAAAAATATAAGACAAGTATACTCTCATTTTTTTTTCATTAAAACTAATGACGTGTCCTTGTATATTCTTATATTTATTACAACTTATTGTACACTTTTTATATAAAATAAAATAAACACACTCAGGCTTTAAAAAAATAATAATGTTCATATGTGTGCTGTAGCACACATATATGAACATTATTAAAAAAATAATAATGTTCATATGTGTGCTGTAGCCCAAAAATGCTGTGTGCCCAAATTAACTTATACAGGGTCCAGCAATAGTGCGACGGGCTCATAGAATAAAAAACTTGGGGATTTTGTTTAAGTGTAAACATAAAGTATGTGGTACAAGGATGTATTTCAGGAAAATACTTTAGTTGTATTGTTAAGATCTGAAAAGAAGTCAAAAATTCAATAATATGCTGTTCCATTTAAAAATGCTATGCGCTCCATTTAAAAAACATCATCCCCATCCACTCACACTTTTTTGAGTCACCCAATAGAAGTTAAAATATTTTCCTGAAATACATACCTAGAACATACTTTAGATGCTTTAGATTTGCCAGCCAACATTTATCTAAAATAAAATCAACACTATTATAAAAATATCTCACTATTTTGGGCTCGATTTTGGGTACGATGAAGCTGTAAATTAGTCATGGCCGGAACAGCGATTTTTTAATAACAGGTAGAAGCTGTTCCAGTTGCTACAGATACCTCCAAAAAATCCAAGAAACCTGTTTCAGTTCCAAACTGTTCCAAAACGAAAATTAATACCGTACTTGCGTCATTCTGATTCGGTTGCTATTTTTTTTTTAAATTTATATAAAAGAATATTTTTTGTTGCTATATTGCCAAGATATAATGTTTTTTTTTAACTAAAAATTAAAAAAAAAACTATAAAATTTTCGAAAAATATAAACTTTTCAAAAACATGTTTTTCCGAAAAAAACTCATAAGAATCGAAATATACCACCCCTAAAAATATGTGCACTTATTTAAGACCCACCCTGTATAAGCACTAATGAATAAAATAAATATAGATTTATAATTTTGTTATATACTTAAAAAGTAAATTCTTGGAAGAGTTTATTTTTTTTAATATCTGCATCTATTTACATATAATACAAAACAATAACCGACTGTTCTTACACTGTAGTTTTCAAAAAAAACCTATGATGCGATAATTATATTGCATTTGGCAACATCGCCAGCATTTTTTTTATAGTAAAAAATGTTCCTTACCTATTCTGTTTCTGTTTACATTAAAAAAAATATTTAAAAACATTATTATAAATTTAAAATTAATAATAAAAATTTAGTTGAATTTTAATTAAATATTTTAAATACCGGCAACGGCCACACTTTTTTTACGCCCCTGTATCCCGATAACACCTGAACGGTCGCGTCCGCTAAACTTTGGCTAGACTAGCGAAACCGATATACGACCTCGATTATATCAACTCAAACCAGTTCTTTTTACTTAACTGTTTCAAACAGTTCCAAGTTCCTAACTGTTCCAAGCCCTAAACTGTTCCAAGTCCCAAACTGTTCCAAGTCTCAAACTGTTCCAAGTCCCACTGTTCCGGTTAGGACTTGAAACAGTTTAGGGCTTGGAACAGTTTAGCGCTTGGAACAGTTAGGGACTTGGAACTGTTTGGGACTTGGAACAGTTTCGGACTTGGAACAGTTTTGGACTTGGAACAGTTAAGTAAAAAGAACTAGTTTCAGGTTAAGAAACGAGGTAGTATATCGCTTTAGCGACGCGGTCGCTTGGCGTTATATTATCGAGAAGATTGAGTGCGAGTGCACTAATATAGTGCATAGACGTAAAAAAAACAAGGGTGACGGTTTTCGCAGCGTTGCCGATATTTGATATATTTAATGAAAATTCAAATACATTTTTGTTATAAATTTTAAATAGGAAATCAATATTTAAAAATAATATATATATATATATATATATATATATATATATATATATATATATATATATATATATATATATATATATATATATATATATATATATATATATATATATATATATATATATATATATATATATATATATATATATATATATATATATATATATATATATATATATATATATATATATATATATTTATTAAACCGCTTATACGAGCCCAAAAACTACGTTGCTTCATTGGCCTCAGACCCGATTTCGACATTTCAGGCCCGGACTCGGGTCTGAGTACGATTTCAGTGGTTATCCTCTAGAACGGTTTCCCCACTTCCCCTGACCAAATTTCAGCTGGGCCTGAAAAAATGGTTTTATGTTTTTTATATACGATTGGGGGTACACCGGTATTGTCACGAGCGGCGCCACCTTCGACATTAGTATAAGTGTATAAGCCGATTTACGTTGAATTGATGTATTCAGACCCAAGAACCGGCAACACAGTAAAGCAAACTATTAAAGGGAAACGAAGATATAGCCGTGTTATATTTGGTAAAAAACAAAATGCTCATACTCTAATTAGAATATTAAGAAATTCAGACGAAGAAAATGAAAATAAGTATTCTTTTAAAATTATTCCTACTAGTTTCATTTAAAAATATCAATAATTTACGGTCTAATCTTTTTTTTGAATTGCTGTCATCACCGGATTTGTAGAAGTAACTAAACTTTTATTGTCGAAACCGGTCGTTCGGCTAATAAATACTAGAAACAAAATTATTTCGATCGGCGGGTCAAAAATTGTACGAGTACCTACAAATTTACTTCGATGCTATGATTTCGTTGTAGAAGTACCTAATTTTTTTCATCTAAATCGGTCAGAATTCTAGGAGTAACTACAAAATTATTTCGATGCTGTGATTTCGCTGTAGAAGTACCTAAAATTTTTTCGTCTAAATCGATCGTCGTGTCAAAAAAATGTACGAGTACCTAGAAATTTATTTCGATACTATGACTTCGTTGTACAAGTATTTAAAAATAATTTTCATTTAAATCGATCGTCGTATACCGGGTGCGTCTCAAAAGTAGCTCACCCCTACAACTTTTTTTATTTTGTCAGATAAAAAATCGAATTTTGGTATGTTAGTATATAACATAAATTAGGATTGATTGACGTATTCAATTGTTTTTGGTCACTTCCTGTTTCACCGGAAATGACTACAACTTTTGATTGTTAAATGGCACGCCCGGTATATTTTTACATTATTCGATACAAAAACTCACACTGAATAGAATGGCATGTCATAAATATGTTAATTTTTGACATTTGACATATGATTTATTTGTAACATGCGGTTCATAATGAAAATTTGACTCGAGTACCAAATTGTGGTACCAAATTATTCGTAGAAAAATGCTTTTTCCAAATATGCTAACGAGCCACCTTTGTTCCGTTTGAAAAAATTGAGATATGAGTAAAAATTCGATTTTGATATCTTATAACGGGCCCGGACAAGACACGAAAATCATTAGACTATCAAATCTATTTTTCCAAAGCTCCTTGATTAAAAATTAGTGTTTGTAACACATCCATGGCACTCTATAATAGATAGAAATTTAAAATACTATTTTTTAAGCGAAAATGTCAAAAGTTGACATATGATATATTATTCTATTCAGAGTGTCATTTTCTATCGAATAATGTAAAAACATACCGGGGGTGTCATTTAATAATCAAAAGTTGTAGTAATTTCCGGTGAAACTGGAAGTGACCAAAAACAATTGAATACGTCAATCAATTCCAATTTATGTCATATACTAATATACCAAATCTCGTTTTTTTATCCAAAAAAAAAAATAAATAAAAAAGATATAGCGGTGGATCACTTTTGAGACGCATCCGCCACTAGAATTACTGGAAATCTATTCAAGGCCGTTACGCCGTTACGCCGATACGCCGTTTTTAGGATAGTGTGGATGCACCCTCAAGAGAATGTGGTTTATTTGAAATTGTAACATGCGGTTGATAATGACAATTTGACTCGAAATACCATGTGTGTGGTACCAAATTATTCGTAAAAAATGCTTTTTCCAAATATGCTAACGAGCCTCCCTTGTTCCGTTTGGAAAAATTGAGATATGATTAAAAATACGATTTGGGCATCTTATAAGAACGGGCCCGGACAAGACACGAAAATCATTAGATTATCAAATCTATTTTTCCAAGGCTCGGGGGGTGTCATTTAAAAATCAAAAGTTGTAGTCATTTCCGGTGAAACAGGAAGTGACCAAAAACAATTGAATACGTCAATAATTCCTAATTTATGTCATATACTTACATACCAAATCTCGTTTTTTTATCTAAAAAAAAATTAAAAAGTTATAGCGGTGAGCCACTTTTGAGACGCACCCGGTATAAAATGACAGCAATCTTCGTTTCATGCCACCGCTGACGCCGTTTTTTTTTCGATTATATGGTAGTTAATCAGTACAATAATTAATTTTGTTACATTACTACGTTCACTAAGATCTAAAATAGTAATTTTAGTGTAACAAAAATGTTGATTGCTACAGTAATACGTTGTATATTCAGTTTACGGTTGGATGCTATCTACCAACACCATATAAATATAACAAACACGTTCTATGGTTGCATGTTGCATCTCTATAATATGTTCTATCTTCTATCTATGTTTACTTACTATGTATTCGAAAACTTAATTTGAGTAATATATGGTAGTATAATATTATTAATATTAATATTCATTAATCGCAATATGAATGAGAATAGTGCTTTCCTTTAATCACAATTCTAATAAATTGAACTTGAAAGTATGTTTCCCAGAAAAGTAGGTGGTTCCCAGACTATATACAAATAGGGAATTCCCAAAAGATCATGCTTTTAAACCTACACTTTTTTTACTACTTTACTGCTATATGAATTTTATTTAAATTTAAATGATACATTACACTTTTAAACATTTTGTTTACAGTTTCATCCAAACTCAACTCGCCAGATTAGACTTTAAATTATTTATATTTTGTGACGGGGATTCGTTACAATTATTTTGTTGGATGTCGAACCATAAACTTTATGATAAAACTCGAAGAATTTCAACAAAACACTTTTATTAAACTTTAAGTTTCCGTGACAAATCAAATCATATGTTTTTTCTACCTACTGTCCCTCGATCTTTTTTATAATGGACTCGTCCAAGCGGTCCCAGAGGGGCCCTATAATAATAATAGTTCTCTGTTACAATTTGTAAATAAAACTTGTAGAAACAATCTTAACAAATACTTACTACCTATTTTGATTTTTTTCGTCTGAATCTCTTAATATTCTAAATGAAAACACTTTACTTATTAGATAAGTATACACATGGCATATATGTGATTCCAAAAAACGGCGTCAAATTACCTTTGAAATGACAATCGTCAGAATCGATCGTCGTGTCAAAAAATTGTACGAGTATCTAAAGTTTTTTTCATCTAAATCGATCGATGGGTCAAAAATTGTACGAGTACCTAGAAATTTACGTAGAAGTACCAAAAATGTTTTTCGCCTCAGAAAACAGATCGTCGTATCAAAGAATTGTACGAGTACCTAGAAATTTATTTCGGTACTATGATTTCGTTGTAGTAGTACCTAAACTTTTTTTCGTTTAAATCGGTCGTCGTATTTGTGTTTAGACATTATTCGATATAAAATTACACTCTGAGGGTGCATCCACACTATCCTAAAAACGGCGTAACGGCGTAACGACCTTGAATCGATTTCGAGTAATTCTATTGGCTGAAATTTTTGACAGATGTATTTGACAGATAAAATTTATGACAGATGAATTTTTCAGCCAACAGAATTACTGGAAATCTATTCAAGGTCGTTACGCCGTTACGCCGATACGCCGTTTTTAGGATAGTGTGGATGCACCCTCAATAGAATGACATATCATAATATGTCAATTTTTGATATTTTCGCATATGGTTATACATATACAGAAGTACCTAAAGTTTTTTTTCATCTAAATCGATCATCGTGTCGAAAAATTGTACGAGTACCTAAAAATTTATTTCGGTACTATGATTTCGTTGTAGTAGTACCTAAAGTTTTTTTTCGTCTAAATCGATCGTCGTGTCAAAGAATTGTACGAGTACCTAAAAATTTATTTCGTGCTATGATTACGTTATGGAAGTATCTAAATATTTTTTTTCGATGTTATGATTTCATCGCAGAAGTACCTAAAGTTTTTTTTTTCATCTAAATCGATCATCGTGTCGAAAAATTGTACGAGTAGGTACCCAGAAATTTATTTCGGTACTATTATAATACGTTACAGAAGTACCTAAAGTTTTTTTTCATCGAAATCGATCGATGGGTTAACAATTGTACGAGTACCTAGAAATTTACGTAGAAGTACCTAAAAATGTTTTTCGTCTCAGAAAACAGCCTTATTTTAAAACCTTATTTTAAAAGGAACATCCAGCATATTTTCCCGGTGTTCAGTTGGGAATTTGTATATCTTCAAAATATTATTAAGGTTGCCAACCCCTTAGACAAAGATTTTCTTAGATATTTTATTTTTTATGATTTTACGTCAGTAAATCTTTATTATTTGAAGAAATCTAGGGTGGCTGTGTGATGCTACCTTTTATTAATTTAACAAAAATTAAAGATTGTAGAGTAAAATACTCAACAGTAATAAAAAGATACACGTTTAAAACATATTTTAATTATGACAGAATTAAAACTAGACATAAACCTATAATTATGTGACAAAAATGAAATCAAATGCTCAAAATGCTTCCTTTCCTGTTTGCATACTACTAACTGCATAAAATAATTGTCTTTTCAAAGGATCTTTTCATTTAAAAAGGCATATGTGGAGTTCTGCCTAGAAGAGCAGCTACAATGATTTCTCTCATGTTGTCGACAATAGTTGGTCGAGTTTTGTAAACACTGTCTTTAACATATCCCCATAAAAAACCAGACTTGATAAAATCAGAAACATTTAAGTATTATATTAATTGGTGAATGCACACTGCAAATACAACCTAACTTAACAACACCAACTAATAGAATGATATCAATTCTCTCTGATGTAGGATAAGTTTGCATTTTCGGCAAATTTCTGAGAAATTTTTTTGTTTTAACTGACACAAAATGATAACTAGTTGTTAAAGTTTGATTAATTAGACAGCTATGTTGAAGTAATTGTAGACATATCAGAGCCACCTAGATTTTATCTAGGTGGCTATTTTACACCTAAATAATAAAGATCTTCTTAGATCAAATCATGTAAATGAAAATATCTAGGAAAATCTTTGTTTGAGGGGTAGGCAACCTTAATAGTCTTTTGAAGAGACATGAATTCTCCATTGAATATCTGAATAATACATTGGGTGTTCCATTTAAAATAAAAGAGTAACATTCTTTTAAAGGTGACCAGTGTTCAATATTAATTTTGTCTCACCCTGTATAACTTTTTGGATCAAGTTTTAATTTGATTTAAAGTACAATAGTTAATTTAACTATATATTAGGCTATACCAGGTAAATTCCAATTTAGGTAGCTTTTATTGTAATTTAAAAATTGTTCTTTATTTCTAGAAAATGTTAAATATGTCAAAAACCTTACATTTTAGTCATATACTCCTCTTATAAAACTCACCTTTATTTTTCTCCCAGAATCCGAAAATCGATTAATATATAGGGTACATACATATATAATACATTACAAAAAATACAACTTTGATATGTAACTTTTTTTGGGGACACCCTGTAGAAGTCTCTATATTTTTAAAAAGTGCTCTGAATTAAACTACATAAAATAAAATTTCATTTCAATACAAACTGTCGTTCTCCTTAGAGCCTCCGCGGCGTATGAGAGGCGCCACCCTGTACATTCCCAAATATTTCTTAAAAATTTGGAACGCAACAGAAAACATAAAAGAATAGAAATTAAATATGGTGTGTATTCTGAATCGGTACGTTTCGGGAATGTACGCATCTAAACGCCGGATTTACCACAAATATGAGTGTGTATAAAATGTAGATGGCGCTGCGATACAGCGAACTTTAGGTTACCACAATTCTGAAAGTGTGTGATACCAATAAATATTATGATTTGTGGAAACTTACACACGTAATTTTTCGGATCTAGCCGACCAGACTAATTTTGACCCGAGGATATCGAATTTGCTATCAGAAAATTGTGGTATACGCGTGTATGTATACCATAATTGAGACGTATGTCACAAATACTACTACTGCACACACAAGGTGTCACAAATATGGTCACACATACACAACCACACCTACACTAGTGCACACTGATGTAACTGCCTTCAGGCTTCATCAGTACGGTAAGGAATCAGGAAGCGAAGAAACCGATCCCAAAACACAAAAAAAACCAGGAAGCAAACGATGCAACGAGGCACCGTGTGCAACCCAGGAGATGGTAAAACAAAATTGATGAAGAAACGAAAATAAAAGATAGAAAATAAAAGGAGCAAACGGGAGCCTAAAGCCCCAATTTGCAGCCAAGAACCAGAGTCGCCCAGGATTGTGGGCTTCGTCCAGAACAGCCGCGGAGGTAGCCAACAGCAACCCGCCGCAATACCCTTAGCCGTGGTACCAATATGAAAAAGAAATAAATAGTGAGAGAAATGAACAAAAAAGGAGAAAAAAGATTAAACGGCTCAGCCCTCAACAACTCGTAACCGTATACACCGGTTACACTGGTGTATGTATATTTCTTCATCAATTTTGTTTTACCATCTCCTGGGTTGCACACGGTGCCTCGTTGCATCGTTTGCTTCCTGGTTTTTTTTGTGTTTTGGGATCGGTTTCTTCGCTTCCTGATTCCTTACCGTACTGATGAAGCCTGAAGGCAGTTACATCAGTGTGCACTAGTGTAGGTGTGGTTGTGTGAGTGTGAGTATGCATGTCTGCACTGGTGTACACTGGTGTATACGGTTACGAGTTGTTGAGGGCTGAGCCGTTTAATCTTTTTTCTCCTTTTTTGTTCATTTCTCTCACTATTTATTTCTTTTTCATATTGGTACCACGGCTAAGGGTATTGCGGCGGGTTGCTGTTGGCTAACTCCGTGGCTGTTCTGGACGAAGCCCACAATCCTGGGCGACTCTGGTTCTTGGCTGCAAATTGGGGCTTTAGGCTCCCGTTTGCTCCTTTTATTTTCTATCTTTTATTTTCGTTTCTTCATCAATTTTGTTTTACCATCTCCTGGGTTGCACACGGTGCCTAGTTGCATCGTTTGCTTCCTGGTTTTTTTTTGTGTTTTGGGATCGGTTTCTTCGCTTCCTGATTCCTTACCGTACTGATGAAGCCTGAAGGCAGTTACATCAGTGTGCACTAGTGTAGGTGTGGTTGTGTGAGTGTGAGTATGCATGTCTGCACTGGTGTACACTGGTGTATACGGTTACGAGTTGTTGAGGGCTGAGCCGTTTAATCTTTTTCTCCTATATATATATATATATATATATATATATATATATATATATATATATATATATATATATATATATATATATATATATATATATATATATATATATATATATATATATATATATATATATATATATATATATATATATATATATATATATATATATATATATATATATATATATATATATATATATATATATATATATATATATATATATATATATATAAAACCTCTATTTTTTATATAAATGGGACAAATTAAAGTCCAGCATCAGGGCCTGAAGGCATCGCTTGAACATTTTTCGTCCGATATACCCAGGGTTTGGTTTGGTTTGGTTTGGTTATTATATATATATATATATATATATATATATATATATATATATATATATATATATATATATATATATATATATATATATATATATATATATATATATATATTTAAAAATAATATATAATAAAAGAAAGAAAAGAATATCTAATATTTACTATTTTATATATGTAAAATAGTAAAATACATATTATATAAAATAAAAAGAACTTACATTCCTAGATATTAAACTTAAAGTCCTAGTCCTAGATAGTACACAAATCAAAATCTATTGTAATAATAAAAATTCAACAGACCTATAAATATTATACCCTAACTATACTAAACAAATAATAACAGAGATAGACTAAAATATTTTGGTTTGCTCAAAGAATACCGACAAGCAAAATAGTATTATAACGTCTAATTACAAATTAACACGAAGAATCTTGGAAGGAATTGTTAACGTTTATAAATAACAATTGTTTTAATTTGCTTGCACTAAGTCTTCTTCGACGATCGGTTAAAACAATTCCCGCTTAATTATGATGATTGTTGTGTATTGCACCAAGTAACTCTAGATCTAGTTAATAATTCGGTAGCACGAATTAGCCAAAACCAACAAATTTAAAGTGAATTCCGTATACCTATTACCTATTTCGAAAATTATCATGCCTATAAAAAAGGTCGTCGCCTTATCATAACAAGCGGTTCCTTTGTCGGTATGTATACATTTTTTACGCAGAGTTTATTTTAATGTAAACAGAATAGGTGAAGAGAATTTCTTGCCATCAAAAAAACGTACTGGCGATGTTGGCAAATGCAATATAATATATAATTATCTCATTTTGAAAAATACACTATTAAGAATCTAGTATCACAAATATAACAGATAACATAATTTAAACAATTCCAAGAATTTATTTTTTTAAGTATTTAAGTTGCAGTGTTTTGAAACAGCTGCAACAATTGGAACTCAAACTGGTATAGGATAGCAGATAAACCTGTTCCAAGCCAGTTCCAAAACAAACCTGTTTCGAAAATAACAGATCCTGTCCCAAAGCGTCATCACTACTGTAAATAAAGCTAATTTTTAAATATTAATTCATGTGTCCTTTTATATTAATACTACTAACACCGCAAGAACGAATGTGGTGATGGATATATCGTACATATAGATGAATTAATCGACTTGATAATTTCGCGTTATTGGAAATCAAATTGGGCCTAATGAAAAACTTTGTTAAAGTACTAGTAGAGAATATATAGTCAGCATCTGCGTCAGACATTACCAAGGCTAAGCGAAGAAAAAAATAAGGAAAGTATTTTTTTGGGCAACAAATCCGAAATATTATTACACTTTAACAGATATTGAAAAAAAATTAGGAATAATTTTCGGCCGGTCGGTGGTCATTAACTTCTTGGGAATTAAAAAAGTGATTACTACGATACTAAAAATGTGCTGTTATTGTATCAAAAATGAGTTGCATTATGTCTCTGAAGATTCATTTTCTACACTAACACCTGGACTTTTTCCTGATATCTGCGGAAATGTAAGCGATGAGCACGGCAAACGCTTTCATCAAGACATATTAACAATGGAGAAAAAGTACCGGGGAAAATGGATTACTTCTATGCTTCTGAATTACTGTTCTGGACTCTTATTAGAAATGCTCCAGAACAGACATCGCTCTCATATACCGCATTTAGTGACTCTAACAAGACTATCTATTTTTTTCTTATTTTTCAGAAAGTGAAATTAAAAAAAACTTGTTCTTGAAAACTACAATTATAATAGTTTTTTTAATTTGTTTTTTAATTGTATTGTTATTTTACGGGTGCAAGGGGTATTGAAGCGATACATATAGCTTAGCTTACAAAAAAGGCAACCTCACCTTCACGTGATGCACCCTGTTTACACAAACGAGGCTCTGACGTCCGAGTATAGGTGGTATAACCTTATACAACCCTCAGACCTACCAAGTTTCTAGGGAAGAGGAGTAGCAAACTACTCCTAGCCGGCCGAGAACGTAGCATAACGGACCTATTGTCGCGGTCCTCACTGTACCATAGCCATCCCATGCTACAGTTGCAGTCAAAACTATGCGGCAGCGTAACCGCCACAGTTAAACCTTTTCACGCAGCTAACACACATCAATGATGGAACATTCGAGAGGGACAAAATCATGATCCGGAAGTAAAATACCCCCTCAATCGGATCTCCGGGAGGAGATGCCTACTCGAGCGTATCTTCGGAGAAACAAAAAACATCAATGTTTCAGGTTTGAGGCGTGGAACGTTCGCACTCTACTGGACAAGGTAAATTCAAATCGACCAGAGAGAAGAACAACACTGGTCTCACAGGAACTCCACCGATTAAATTATAGATGTTGCCGCTCTTAGCAAAACCCGCTTTGCGGATGAAGGTAGTCTCACTGATGAGCATTACACCGTCTGTTGGAAGGGTCACCCCGCAATACTTCATTCATGGCGTAAGCATTGCAATCAAAAACGAAATCGCCACCAAATTAGCAGAAGTACCTATTGGTGTGTTCGAATGTCATATGACCCTAAGGTACCCCATATCAGACAAAACTTACGTCAACATCATTAGTGCCTCCGCTCCCACCCTAGACGCTAAAATTGAGAATAAGGATAAATTCTACCAACCTCTACAAAATGTTCTCCAACGAATTCCAAAGCACGAACGAATCATCTTCCTAGGTGACTTTAATGCCCGTGTCGGCAAACAACAGGAAATATGGCCTGACGTATTGGGAAAACATGGAATGGGAAACGTAAATAGCAATGGTGAACGCTTATTAACAGCATGCACAGAATACAATCTTTGCATCACCAATACGTGGTTTATGTTGAAAAACAAGTTTAAAGGTACCTGGAAACATCCCAGAAACATCCCAGGCCACTGGCATTAATTGGACTAAAAGATGTCAGACTCACAAAAGCCAGAATACATGCCGAATGCGGCACTAACCACCGACTTTTAATTTCAAAAATGAAAATTCAGTTAAAACCCAAGTATCCACACTGTAAAAAGCAAAACAACATGACCAGATTGAACGTACGGGGCCTAGAGAACCACAATACCGCCGACGCGATGCCCTCCGGGAAGTCATCAAAGAATCACTTCCATCGATAAATTCAATCTCAATCTTGGAAGCTGAACAAGGCTGGACACAATTAAGGGATGCGATTCGTAAAACTAGCAAAGCAGTACTGGGGAAGCAGTACTGGAGAAGTCCAACAAAAAGAAACAACCAGACTGGTTTAACGACATCAACCGCATATACAGGCTTTGTTGGAACAAAAGCATAGAGCAGATCAAGCAGTCACTGCAAATCCACACAATCCAAGGCTGGTAGACAACTTTAAAGCAGCCAATAACACGCTTCGAAGAGAACTGCGCCAACTAAAGGATAACTGGTGATCACAAAAAGCGAATCAGTTTCAAGAGTACCCTCGCATCACGATTATCGTAAATTCTTCGAGGCTGTAAAAGAAGTATACGGCCCAACTAAGAACGCAAGCTGCCCAAAAAGAGGAAGAGCAAATCAGAAATCTCTGGAAAGAGCATTACAGCCAAGCAAGACAATATCCCCAATATGCAAGCACTAAACACAATACCTCAGTATAACAGAATTGATGTATTAGATATCCCAATAACGGAACAGGAAATAAAGGCCTCCATAAAACAACTTAAAAACAACAAATCGGCTGGCTGTGACGCGATTCCAGCGGAAATCTACAAGTGTGCAAGCAAAGGACTTATTGGTCATCTTAAGGCTTTCTTCGATGTCATATGGGAAAGAGGAGATATACATCAGGACTTTCGCAACGCAAATATAGTAAATATATTTAAGAACAAAGGAAGTGCATCAGATTGTGGAAACTACCGAGGAATTTCACTACTGGTTATCGGAAGTAAAGTTCTCGCAAAAATTATGTCAAACTGCATTCACCCACATATAGAAAAAATCCTCCCAGAATCGCAAACGGGCTTTCGCACCAACCGCGATACCGTTGATTCCATATTCTCCGTCCGCCAACTACAGGAAAAAGTAAAGGAACAGCAGAGTAAACTTTATGTTGCATTCATCGACCTAACGAAAGCCTTAAACAGAGATGCACTTTGGGTAATTATACAAAAGTTCGGAGTGCCCAACAAATTTCTTAGTGTGTGTAAAAGCCTCCATAACAACAAAAAGTCGAGAGTGTCACATCATGGATTACTGAGCGATCCCTTCCTGACAAATACAGGAGTTAGGCAGGGATGTGTCCTAGCTCGCCTCCTATTCAACATATTCATGACGCGTGCTGATGGACGGCAAACTGCAGGAAAGAGGAATGGGTGTTAGATACAGGTATGACGGTGGTCTGTTCAACATAAAAAGACTCAGGGCAAAAATACGTATAAAATTCATCACAGAACTCCAATACGCTGGTGACTGCGCTCTAGTTGCTAATACGTTACAGCAATTACAGGAAATGCTGAACACATATACCTGGGCTTATGAGACTTTGGGCCTTAAACTGAACATCGATATAACAAAAATCATGTGCACTCCCTCAGAAAATCATAACAGCGCTATAAAAATCGAAGAAAAACTATTGGAATATGTATCGGAATTTAATTACCTCGGCAGTTTGATTCCGGAAAAGGCAAATATCGACTCTGACATTCAGCACAGAATCAGCAGCGCCTCAAGAGCATTCTGGAAATTAAAAGAGGGTTTTCTACAATCATGACTTGAGCACAAAAACGAAACTTGCAGTGTGTCGAGCAGCAATAATCCCCACCATGTTATATGGAAGCGAAACCTGGGTGCCGTAACGCCGGCATACGAGCGCATTAAACAAGTTGAAACAGAGACAACTTAGACAACTTTTAAGAATCAAATGGTACCACCATGTCTCAAACGTATCAGTCCTTAAAAAAGCAAGCTGCGAGAGCGCTGAAGTGATGATTACTAAATCTCGCTTAAGATGGGCTGGCCACGTATGCAGGATGCAAGAAAACCGCCTACCGAAATCTCTTCTTTACGGTGAACTTGTAGAGGGTAAGAGGAAACCGGGTGGACAACTCAAAAGATACAAGGATGTTGTTCATGAAAACTTAAAGAGGATAAGTATGCAGCATCAGTGGGAGGAAGCAGAGCACAATAGAACGCAATGGAGGAGAATTGTAAATTCAGTTAATAACGACAACCAAAAAGTAAAGAGGCAACAAAGTAATCAGATTTTTGAATGTCCGGAGTGCGGAAGAGAGATAACATCACGTATCGGGCCCTCCAGTCACAGAAGCTCATGACAGGAAACGCCTTGCGTAACCATCTTTTGATGCGTGTCAAATACTCGTCAGCGAGTAATGCATGGCATAGTAGTAGTAGTAGTAATCATTAAATTTGTCGTTTAGGCTATAGCAACTTTTTTGACAGGCAGATTTTTTCGTCCAAAAATTTTAATATTTTTTTTCTCAAAAAAGGTCAATGTTAGGTATAGAGTGTTTGATATCAAGTGTATCATAATTCATAAAATTTTGCAGAGAATTTAAGCATGTAATAAAAAATAGGGGTATCCATTTAAAATTAGAAAGTTGCTGTCAACTTCCGGTATTTCCGGAAGTGCCGCCATATTGAAAATATTTATAAACGATAGATCTCGTTGTGAAACAGTAATGTGCAAAATATCTCCGATCTAGATATTGTAGTTCTCTAGAAACTTCTAATGCACGCTGAGCCTGGGACTCTGTATACCTAAAGCACAGAGTACAGAATATAAAGAGGAGACAGCCAGACAAAGCAAGTAAATTAGACAAAGACAGAAAGAAACTCCGAGTTAAAGGGACACGATTTAATGCCATTTAAATAAGAAACACGAAATTGACAAGTTTATTCTAATGATATTGTTCTGATATTAAAACACCAAATATTTTGTAAAACAAATTTGAATCAACTGCTTAATTGTCGAATTTATTTCTTGAAATTACTGTTAAATGTTCCTTAAGTTATTTAAGAATAAAAATTAAATGGCTAATATATTTTCTATACTGCGAAATGACTAACAATGAATGTTAAACAAAGCTTTAATATATTCAATAATTGTTTTATTATGAATAAAATAGCCACAAACAGTAGTTAATAGTAAAGCGATTTATTAAGATATTGATGTTTTACGCATGAAATTTAAATATAATATTTTAAATTTTAAAAATGCGTTCTTAACATAAATTGTATTCCAGTGAAATTGGGTAACGTCTGGCAATGTCGGCAGCAATTCATAAGAAAGTTTTGTCGCCTGTCTTCTCTTTAAATTCTGTGCTCTGTGCTTAAAGGATAGAGATGAACTAGAATGAACGTCCTGCACTAAGTCGATCACTTACCCCGCTGCGACTAAGCAGAAGTCCCGTGTTCTGGTCGTAATCCAGTTCAATTTCCGACCTTCCTTTCTCACTTAGTTTCGACAAATACCCCATGCCCGACATCTTCAGTTCCGACTTATGGTCTTGGGTATTTTCGATCGAACTCACTGCGTTGCTGTAATCTCTAAAACAATTAATGTCGATAAATTTTGTATTCCGTCACAGAAAAATGCAATTTGGGGTTATGCACATTGGAATCATGGAAAAATGCGACTGTTTTCTTTTTGCTAGAAACTAAACGAAAGAAATTTTTTTTGGGAAAATCAAAGGTAGTAGATATTATTTATGAATGCGGAATAACGCAAAATCATTTAGTTCTACTTATTAAATCTACCTTTGACTTAAAAGTAAATGCTTTATTTTTATAAACATTATAATTTGAATGCCTAGGTACTTACCGTAAAAATTGGATTTTATTTCCTGAGCTATCCGTTACTGTCGATAGCTTTCCAAAACTAGTATTTTTAGAGTACAAGAAGGAATATCGAGTCTTGTCGCTAGACAAGTCTTTAGTTGCAACATGCTGTCCATATCTATTGAAAACGTAAACTTCGCCTGAAGATGGAAAAGGTATTCGAAATTCTCCGTTTTCATCATGGGTTGGCAAATAATGTTCTAAGGCAAGAATGTGCAATGAACCTGTAACAATTACGTCTTTTACTTCTTCCATTTATATTGCTTTCTATAAATGCGTATTGAAAATGTTTAAATTAATAATATTTACTTCATTTAATTCCATTTGTGATTAAATTACATTTTAATTAATCCACAAATTAAATATACAGTCTATTGCTTCGTAGATCTGAACAAAAAGAAATTAAAAATTATAAAAATCATAAATGGTTTTTTTATTTAACTCATCATTTTTATTATTCCTTGCAAATGCCTTTAGCGATTTTAATGACATTATGAGGGTTAAAGTGATTATAAGTGCTATATGTTCGAAATAGCAGATAATAAAAGATACAACGAATAAACAATGTGTCTTTATTATAAAATCGACTTAAATATATAATAATAATAATAATAATAGCTCCCGTATATAGCGCTTAACGCCTTGGGAGTAGCAAGGTACAGCTTGCTATACTAAAGCCGTTCGGTATACAAGGAAGGTAATGTGGCTAGCACTACGCTTCAACCGCCTATTATTACCTCAGGATTGTGAATCCCAAGTACTCATTTAAGGCTGAGTCGACCTAGATACCCAAACTATTTTTATTTTAATAAAAATAGTCGGCTGATGAAAGGCCGGGTGTGGGAATCGAACCCACACCTTGAGATTGGTAGACGAGAGCCTGTACCTCTACGCCACCGGGCACCTATGACTTAAATATTATAGAGAGAAATATTTCTGATCCACACTCTATGCTATAATCTTCCAGACTAACTTTTAAAACTTAAATCTATAGAGACCTATACAAGGGCTACACCACTTGACGGGAAAATATATCAAGCCGTTTCACATAAAGTGTCAAGTTTTCCGAAACGAACAAAAACTATAAATAATATTGAAACGCGCCATGTTGGGCGTGTCGAACGCAATGTCTGAGGAGCCTAAAGAGCCCGATAAAATGATAAGAATAAGGGTAAAATTTGTTTTGAAACTGTGGATAAACCTAGTTTAAAGTGTTGTGTATATATTCATAGAGGGTGCTTTAAAAACAGTGCTAAATGGTTTACGGTGGATTCAATTGAATTCTCGTATATGCTCTGAAAGGCATCGTAGAACAAAGACTAACGTCTAGTACTGTAGATATTAATTCTTAGTGTACCTTAGGGTGGGCCAAAAAGCTAACCTATGAAATTTATGGATTAAAATGAACGTAGTAACCGAGAAAAAATATCCCCGGAAGGGAGGATTTTTAGCTCAATTTAAAAAGGTGTCGATGAATATTCAAAGTTTTCCATTTAAATAAGACGTAAAAAAATCTTTTTCCATTAAAAGTACCATAACCTTGAAACGGTTTACGATAAAAAAATTTTACATAGCGGATTCTTGTAGAGCATAAAATTTCCTAAAAAATCTATCTAAGAGTAATTTTTTTCAAATCAATAATTCGTATATTTGAAAGCTTTGAAAAGTGAAAAAATGCAGTTTTAGTGTTTATTTGGTGATTTTTGTCACCTTTCAAAGCTTTCAAATATACGAATTATTGAATTGAAAAAAATTACTCTCAGATTTTTTTTTAGGAAATTTTCTACTCTACAAGAATCCGCGATGTAAATTTATACGTACGTAACCGTTTATCGTAGTATCGTAAACCGTTTCAAAAATATGGTATTTTTAATGGTAAAATATTTTTTACGTGTTATTTAAATGGAAAACTTTGAATGATCACCGACACCTTTTAAAATTGAGCTAAAAATCCTGCTTTCCGGGGATATTTTTTCTAGGTTATTAGGTTCATTTTAACCCATAAATTCGATAGGTTAATTTTTTTGCCTCACCCAAGTGTACCTACAATTTTACGAAAAGAAAGTGAATGCTTATCAAGAGAAAAAGAATTATTTAATACAATAGATAAAGGGAGAGAGTATACGACACAAGTGTTAAAGAAAAATATAGAAGATATAGAATCTAAGTACAGGAAGTGGATAAAAATTCGAACATTCCATCAGTTTCTTATAGTGATGTAGTAAAAACAAATAATTCACTCTATGTAATTATTAAACCTATAACACTCTACTGATAGTAATTCGTATAAATTATTCGAAATAAACAATTTCCTTTATTCTAAGAAGTTTTAAAAGAAAGTTTCAAATACATTTTTCTGTAAGTAAAATGGGGAAACTTTATTCATCATTTTTAAAATTTACATGAGATTTACTATGTTCAAGTCGACGATGCAACACACGCTCTACATTTTCAATTTGTGTAAGAAAACAAATGCCGGCTTTGATAGGTTAAATTGATAGAAATAATATTTGTGGTTAATGAGATGAGAAAAAGTTAAAATGACAACAGAACCACTCACCTTGATCTGCTATGTATACTGTTCCACCTGGCGAAACGCTAATGGCGGAAATGGTTTGGAAGCGAGCATTGGAGGACAGCAACGTTTCGGCATTGCTGGTGGTGTCGTCGCCAGACGAACATAAACAATCGGCAGGTAAATCTCGGCTGGTCCTAATGGGGCTTGTCGTTGTTACGTTCACGGGACATTGACACTTTTTGCTCTTCGATTGCAGTGTACCGGCAAAATACGTAATTTTGCCGGTGGTGTCTATGAGTCGGATGTAATACGTGTTGCGTGTGTCGGATTCGGCAATGTATAGATCGCCGGTGGGATTGAATGCTAGTGCAAGCACAGTTCCTGTAAATAAACAGGTCATATAAAGTGTTGAATTAGATGCAATAGTTTTAACTAGTATATTTACAATAACCTTATGTCCACTTTTTGAAAAAAATTGTTCTGTAGTTTCCGTCCTCAAATCGAAACGTATAACAACAGCTTACTCACAAGTCAGCTAGTCAACTCTACTAATTTTCGTGTACCCGCGATTGACATGCCGCGCCGGGCTCTCGGCAGCAGTTCAGATTGATCTTGAGCGAAGCCTCAATATTTCACATGGTCGGAATCAACCGGTACTACCGAAACTACAAAGCCATCCCGCTGTAACGTAAAATCTCGTGAAGTCATTTTCTGGAGATGTAACTTTCTTTAGCGGCGTTGATAATTAGCGGATAAAAGTTCAAATTGTGGATCTTTCTTCACTCAGTTGATATATTTCGGAGTTTTAAAATGCCTTTATCCCAATTTTTAAAAATACTCTAGTATAGAAAATTAGTTTTAATAGTATACGGAAAAAGTAAGCAGTCAATAAATGTTTATCTCTCAATTTTTATCAATCAAATTTAATAAAAGGATACTTTAAATTGACGATAGCGTATAATTGTGGTCCCGCCGCGCTGTTAATTGTGTCCCAACCGATGATGAAAATTTTAGGGAATTTTTTAAACTGAATTCACAATCAATTCGATTTTTTGTCGTCATTGATTGAAGGGGCACTGTCTATGAATTAAGGGACAGTGTTACCTTGAGGTCAATATTTATACTAAAATCTAATTAAGTAATTTAATTTTAATGAAAAATCAAATATCTGGCAACCGGCGAAACTCTTCGATTATTGGCTTTTGTCTTTCCCCATCACAGTTATATAAGTAGGGCTATAAAGAAGACCTTAGCAGTTTTAAAGAAGAAAATAATACCAATTTATATGCCAGACTAAAGTATGGAAAACATAGCCAAATTCGTTGTCCGCCAAATTGTCGGTATATTTCGGATTACTTAGTGAAAAACCGAATAGCTGGCGATGGCGTCTGCACTGCTGTCCAAGCACTAAGCAGTCAAGCTGCGGCTCAAATGGAGTCACAGGCAAGTGTCACCTGTTGGACATAAGGTACAAAAAAACACTATATTAACAGTGGAGCGACTAGCGACCGCGGCGGCTGTAGTCGCGCCTTGGACACTGTACCTTAAGCTATACGCACACTTGTGCGATCACGGCAGCGATCACGATCAACACGCGGGCGCGGCTGGAAGTTGCTGAAGAACACATATGAGCCGTTTCACATTGGTGCGATCAAGTTCTTGAGAAGATGCGGCCTGGCGGCGTACTATTCTGCTGTGGTGCCTTTCTTTTTATACATTTCACTTTTTAATATTTTAATAAATTGTTTAAATATTTTTAGTATTATTATTTGCAGTCTGGTCTCATAAGTTAAGTTAGAGTTACTAAAGTTAAAATAGTAGTTAGTAATATTTGAAGTTCATGGTAGTTGCACTCAACAGTTCGAGGTCAGTGTTGGAGTTTTGCTTAATATTTCTATCTTTGATTTGAGTGCATAGAGTAGTAATCTTGCGCGCCCTTTTATTAACATCTTCGAACGCTGATCACACGGCTGTAAAATTAAAAGCTAGTGGCCTCTGTATCTCATCCTGCCTTAAGTAAACTTTTGCGTTTAATTGAAATTTGAATTTAAAAAGACGCCGCACCATTCATTCCTATTATAAAGTAAAGTAAAGATTTCAGTTAACGTCTCCTTTTTGCTGCCAGGGCTAATCTGGACGGGACCTACTTTGTTTACGCGGAATCCGAACCGCGGTCCTTGGCCATATCATGGTCAATGGCCTACTGACTTGGCAAGTGTCTAAATCGACTCTTACTCACGAGATATCCGATCTCATCCGGCCTCAAACCGGCGTGAATGAGCAGTGTGTGTCAATAGATTTTACACTTTCGCCTTTTTTTTGGACAACAGCACGATACAGAGTTTTGAACCGGTCACCCGTCCATCCATATATATCGTCTTACGTCGCTTAACTTCGGTGTTCTAATCGGAACCGATGTTTCGACGTAGCTAGGCCGTTGCCTTCATGCCTATTATATTTATGGAAATATTACGAATTATGAAAATATGACGTGACTGAGGGTAAACAGGAACATCTATAGTCTGTACTAATGTCAAAGGTACAGCCTTGCCACAAAAAGTGTAATTTTTACTCCTAATAAGGCAATATACTATTATTCTACTACTACATACATATATACTGCCATTACTCGCTGACGATGGTCACGCAAGGCGTTTTCTTTCATGAGCTTTTCTGTGGCTGAAATGCCCGATACGTGATGTTATTTGCCTACCGCAATCCGGACATTCAAATGTCTCGTTGATTTGTTGCCTCTCTACTTTTTGGTTGTCGTTGTTAACTGAGTTTACAATTCTTCTCCATTGGGTTCTATTATGAACTGCTTTTTCCCATTCATTCTGCATGTTAATCCCCTTTAAGTTTTTGTGAAAAATGTCCTTGTACCTTTTGAGTTGTTCACCCGGCCTCCTCTTACCGTCTACAAGCTCACCGCAAAGAAGAGATTTTGGTATGCGGTTTTTTTTCATTCTGCACACGTGACCAGCCCATTTTAGGTGGGATTTTGTAACCATGACTTCACTACTCTCGCAGTTAGCTTTTTCAAGGATAGATACGTTTTAGACCTGATGGAACCACCGGATTCTCAAGAGTTGTCTAAGGTCTCTCTGTTACAACTTGTTTGAAGTGTTCATGTGTCGGCGGTACGGCATCGGCACTCAGGTTTCGCTCCCATATAACATGGTGGGGATTATAATTGCTCGGTACACTGCAAGTTTCGTGTTTGTACTCAAGTCATGATTGTAGAAAACCCTGTCATTTCCAATATGCTCTTGAGGCGCTGCTAGTCCTGTGCGGTATTTCAGAGTCGCTATTGGCCTTTTCCGAAATCAAACTGCCGAGATAATAATTGAATTCCGCTACATATTCCAATTGTTTTCCTCAGATTTCTATAGCATTGTTATGATCTTCCGGGGGAGTGCACATGATTTTAGTTTTGTCGATGTTTAACTTAAGGTAGTAAATCTAGAAAGAGAGTTTAGATACGAGATTCTGCTGTATATGGATTCGTTGAACATGGGTTTAATGTAAAACCTGCTATCAGAAATGCTCCACTAAAAACAGTAGCTCGGCGTTAGACTGTTCGTAAAATTTTGTCCCCCTTCCTGTATTCACAGGTTTCACCGGATGGTCGCCGAGTACCGACGATACCGAGGACCGGTTCAATTCAGTGCGCGTCGTTACATTTATTTCAATGCAAACTAAAAATTGTCGGTCGTTCGTAGTCAGTTCGACGGGCCAGTACCTATTCAGTGCGCGCTCAGCTTCACTCTACCTTGGTCATACGTAGCATACGTATGACGAAGGTTTTTAAACTTGCGTCGAGAACATTTTCGGAAACATCGCAAGGAAGAAGGGTATCCGATTTTAAGTATAAATCCGAATAGTTTCCTAGAGTTTTGCAATAGCCGCCAGACTTCTTGCGCTCTTTAGTATTCCACGTCGTTAATATGTTCATTGTTTAAATCATGGTAAAATTCGTTTTTGGTAGGATGTAAACAGGTATCCAATTTCTTCAAACTATCATAAAAGTAATCGGAAATACACCTTTTTGACGCATCAAGTCAATTTTTTTTTTGAAATTGTTTTTTGGTTTCCTTAAAATTTTCAAGAGGCAAACCATGTCCTAAATTTGCAAGAGATGTAGATACAAATTTAGAACTGTCCATAAATCTTAATTTTAAATATCTCTTTTTTACCTCGCCTCGAGCCTCGCCCTTACTACCTACATAATCTTGAACGTAGATTCTTTTGATAAACGAGACATATTTTTCTTTACTCTGGGCAATATATGATAATCGTAGCTACTTAAATTGTGAACTACAATAGGTTGATTAATTTATGTTACAGATTCCGTGAGCCGCTCCTCTGTATTTTCCGGTACGGTGGCAGTGGTCTCTAACTTCAAAGATCAAAATCTGTGATTTTATATATAAAACATGTTTTTGCATTAGTAAACTCAAGTTTTTGTTTTGCGCTTAATGGAATAAACCTTTCAAATATGCGTTATAAATATTTCTTAAATCATTTTCTATGCGGAAAACAATCGTTGTTAGTAAAAGAATCGATGAAAGAACATTTTATCGAATAAGCGAACGAATAGGGTTCGTACTTGACGCTTTTTAAAGTATAGGATTTAGTAGCAGTTGGTTCAACAGTTTTAATCGGTTTAAGGGTTGATTCAAAATCAGCACAATAAGTAAGGCCCATCCTAAAATTAAATCAAACATTATCCCACATAGCATATTTAATTTTAGTATCTTAACATACCTGAGTCTTTCTCTAGAAATTTAGATGCTGGTGTTATCAATTTATCAACAAACCAGTATTTCCAACAGTATTTCTCATCTAAGTCTGAAGACCCGATATTTAGATTAGCAGTATTAAATGATTTCATACTGCTATAATTTTCGGTAGTAGATAGTACTTCCACGTTTACTTTCATGCTGTTGTTATCCAAAATTATTTTTTTTTTCACTAGGTCTAACCCCTGACGATTTTATTTCATTAAAGAATATTTGGTAATCTATGTATATACAGGGTCCGGCAATAGTGCGCCGGGCATCTGTAGCTCCTAGATTCTAGGACCTAGAATAAAAAGCTTGGAAGTTTATAAGTGTAAACCTAAAGTACGTACGAAGATGTATGACAGAAAAATATTCTTCTATAGGATGGCTCAAAAAAGTGTGAGTGGATCGGGATGATTTTTTTAAATGGAACACCCTGTATATTATTGCATTTTTAGCTTCCTTTCAAATCACTTTACATAATCCTAAGATATGAGTAAATATTTGCTGATAGTTTCAGAAAAATGAATAAATAAATAAAAAATATACTTTTTTCTACCTTTCTTAAAAAAAATATTAAAAATACAAGAACTGTACTGAAATCAAAACTATATTAGGTATTTACTTTAGATGGTCTAAACTTACTTTCCTATAAATATCGCTATCCTAAATCATACAGGATGTTCAAAATTCTACGCCAAAATTTCTAAAACATAATATAATTTTTCTTTCTTCTTTTTTTCAAAAGAACGCCCTGTATAATATTTTTTTATTAGATTGAGGAATAAAAAAAATATTTGTTTTTTGTATTTAAAATATTTAAAAATCTTTAATCGTTTCGGACAACACGCAGTATTATTTCATATTGCTGTTCCAACGGTAAAATACGAGAGAAAAATTATTGGGTGGCTTTGATAAAAATTTTCTGTGGAAAATGCCATATGAAATATAAAACCGCAAATATCTGCAAAACCATTAAAAATTTTGAAATACTCTAAATGCAAAAAATGTTCATTTCTTAATTTTCCATCTATTGAAAAAATATATACAGGGTGTTCCATTAAAAAAAAACGAAGAAATAATATTTTGTATTTTAGACAGCTTGGCGTAGAATTTTGGACATACTATATTATTTACGATTACCATATTTATAGCAAAGTAAGTACAGACTATCTAAACTAAATACTTAATATAGTTTTGATTTCAGGACAGTTCTTGTATTTATTTTTTTAAGAAAGATTGAAAAATATATATCTTTATTTATTTATTAATATCTCCGAAACTTTTGAAACATGTTTTCTCATATCATAGGATTATGCAAAGTGGTCTGAAAAGAAGCCAAAAGTGCAATAATATACAGGGTGTTCCACTTAAAAAAATCATCCCGATTCACTTACACTTTTTTGAGCCACCCTATAGAAGTTAAAATATTTTCCTGAAATACATCCTAGAACATGTTTTAGATTTGCACTTAAACAAAATTCCCAAGTTTTTTAATCTACAGAGACCGACAGAGGAGCTACAGATTAAGCTACAGATGCCCGACGCACTATTGCCAGACCCCCTCCCTGTATTAGTTCCACATACTTGATAACTCATAATCCTACATTTAAATGCCTTTTGAATAATTTGCAACATTTTCTGAAAACTAAATTGCTGCATTATTTTTCTATGTTGTAATGTTTTCTCTACCGAGTTATCTGATTGTTAGGAATTGTGATGTTATATGAAGTACAAGTATGCGGAGTATTTAATGTTGAAGGATTCTGTAAACTTTGTATGAAGTCAACCTTGAGGTCGTTCATGGTCGCATAGTCATTTGAAGGTCAAACTAAAGATTCGTTAAGGTCATGTGAAGGTCATATCGCTGTGCTATAACCATTCTAGGACTTCTTAAAAAAAGAAATTTCGAGAAAATCGACTTTTAAGGTTTGAAATTGTTACTACCTTATTATTAAATATGTTAGGTTTTTGATACTTTGTAATTAGTTAGCTATTATGTAGAGAAACATGGTGTAATTATAATAATTGCGTCAAAATGTCATCAAAATATTATAAAAAAACATTTTGTAAGATGTCTTTGAATTGCGCTACAAAACACAATAATTTTCAAAATTGTTCTAATTTTATTTTAAGTAGTCTTAGTATTGAAATGTCTGATTACCTGTTTAATGATAGGTTATACTTATCTTTGTTGTACATGTCCGTGTATTGTTTTTTCTTTTTTTCGGGAAAAAGGAAAGTTTTCTTTTTTTGCAACCTTGCAAACTAACCTAGCATTTCACAGATATTAACATAGGCTGTTTCTGTTGTCTTTTTTGAAATTAAAGTTAAAGTTGTCATTTTAGTTAGAAAATAGTTATTTCTACAAACATGGTTTTTTATTATTTTTATTTTAAAACAAATAAAATAAACTGTGGATTTTACACATAAATAACACAAACGACCTTACTAAGAATTAAGATAATAAGATAAACATTAGTTATCACTATCCTCGGTTTCTTTTTCTTCCTTTTAGTTGCTTTTAATTTTTTTTATAAAATCATGGTAATCTAAAGGAATACGCTTAAGCAAACTTAAAAAGGTCTTCTTTTTTTTTAAAGCTAATTTTAGGCCTTTCAAGGTATGCTGAAGCAAGCCTGTTATTTTGATTTACTTTTTCAGTTACTTTAATTTCCTTGAAAGTTTCTGTGGCAAATGTATCTTTATAAAAAATTGTATCTGGATTGTCTTTGACAATTCGTAAAACTTTTATGTTGCTCCAATATACTTTCTCATCGTCGACATTGTTAATGAAATTGCCAAAATTATTACTGAATGATTTCCAGTCTATATCAGTATATTTTATGTTGTTTACGGTATAAGGTTTGCCTGCTTTTTTCTCTTATAATCGGACCGATCCATTTCTTAGCGATCAACAAAATTGAACTTGTCGTTGTTGCAATACACGGATATCTTTAATGAGCTTTTCATTTTTTTAAAAACAGTGAATGAAACCTTGGATCAATACAAAGTCAACTTAAAAAAAGAGATATTTTACAATATTTTTTCTATTTGTTGTGAAATACCAAGGTATGTCTACCATTGTAATACTAGGACAAGTTTAAAAAACAGGATATCTTTAAAATGATATTTCTATATGCGGTAAAAAAACTAGGACATCATTAAATATCTTACTATTTCACCCGCAAACAAGTTAAATAATGAGAATAATTCCAGTTCAGTATAAAGGACTTTTCATTATGTCCCACTATTTCCCTACAAATCATTTAAACTTTACATATTGTAATAGTGGTACATTGTATACTGGGCCCAAATTAAGAATTTCATAAATCTGACTATTGCAAGAGAAAGAGCTCGATTTTTACAATAAAATGACCAGGATAACTGAAAATCGACATTTTTAAAGTTATCCTAGTATTGTTCTAGGACAGCGATATAATAACTTTAATATTTCTACATAAAGTCCTATGGATATTTCACCACTGTAAGAAAATCTACAGAATAAAATAGTTATTATTTTTATAAACGCTGCTGCGTTAATCCAACGAAACACCCATAGGACTTTTATGGAGAGATGAATCCGACACATAGGTATAGACATTTTTTAACTACAAGGTTGTTCAAAGTCGACCGTCAATGTCATTTTGAGATCAAATTAAATAGTCGCCAAGGTCATTTAAGCTCATCCAATAATACCAAGGTCGTTCAAGGTTCAAAAGATCAAACTTAGAAGTAACTCAATGAAGTATAAAGGTCATGTGGGGTTCTCTAGGTCTCTTACATCTGGATTGGAGCGTAAACGGTGACCTTGGATAAGGGCAAGTGAATTGCGCATGTAGTGCAACTCGAACCGGGATAAGTCTTCCACTAAGGTATAACTTTAGAAAAGCAAATTATACTAAATTGTATAATTCTATTCTGGAAACAGATTGGATCTTTTTGGATATGTGTGAGGGCCTGGATGTGACTGTAGATCTATTTTATCAAAAAGTTTACAGTTCCAAAATCCATCTCCAACATCGTTATTTTTTCAATTGTATGGTACATATTTAATTGTATTGTTGAAACATTAAAGATGAGACATTAAATAAATTTCAAAATAAAACAATACAGGGTGTTTCATAAAACATGTGCCATTTCTCGTGGTGAGGTTCCTCTAAGATTTATCTTTCATATTAACAAAGGTTAGATTCTACTTTGCTTCGTTAATTCAGTTCAGTTTCAAGTTAACGTCTCCTTTTTGCTGCCATGGCTAAATCGGACCGGTATATTGGTACACTATTAAGTAACATCTTAAATTTTACCAATGCGATGTACATTTTTACGACATTCATGTACGTCACACTTTTTATCGGAATTTATTTGGGAACCGGTGCCGGGAGGTTCCGGTTTCTATTTAACACAGTGTATAACTAATACCATCAAAATCATAGAATGTAAAAAATATTAAGTTTCTCAACGCAATAATTCCACTACAAAAAGTTGTGAGATCTCATCGTGGCTTTCCACACAGTGTCGTAACTAGAGTATGTGAAAATTTTACAGTAGAAAAATTGAAAAAAAGCAACATTGTTGGACATTGATTTTTTTTGGATTTTTTAAGTATTTAAAATTTCATTTCCCATTAATTTTTATTTTATTTTTCAAAATATATGCTTTTTATAACTTTAAATAATCTTCCCTAAAAGGAACCGGAAACCATTTTTAAATTATGATTTTGAACTATATATAGTTCTAATTTCTTAATATCTGACAGTTACGGCACTAAAAGGGATGCAACATTGCCACTTCCTAAGTGTATTTTATATTTCTAATTACTCATCTGAGAAACTGCAATTAACAAGTAAAAATTGCTGAAAAGGGGTGAAAAATTCAGAAATGGAATAAACAAAATACCCTGTATTATAAAGTGCAGAAATACTAGTTGTGCTCTATTTCAGTATTCATATAATAAATAACTAACTAGAATAAAACACATCCCTTTAACCGGTTTTAAGCACACATAAACGTCTGTTGAGTGTAATTAATTGTTTTTAAGACTCTTACCTTGTCAGTACAAGCCAATCTCTATCCTATGTTTATTTCTCTGAGAGTTTACGTCTATTAAAACAATGTAGTTGGAAAATTTCCTACCTATATATCTCCTTGTGGTATTGTGTGTACTTCATGAGCAATGTATTGTAATTTTTCAGATAAGAAAATAATGAGCTTAACAAAATTAAAAACGATTTTTAATTTATTTTAAAATTAAAATAGACTTGACATTGTTTTGTCATTCTGTCAAGTGTTCACTGTTAAGTAAGGGCGTATTCCATTGCTTACCTTAGTTATGGTTTTATGTTCAGTTTCTCTCGGTTTCCTGAATGTTTTCTTATTATGGAACACGGTTCCTGAAAAAATCGGTTATAACCATAGATAAAAGAAAATAATCTTCTATTAAGTTATAACTGTCACCAAACTAACCAGCGAGAGAAGACTAGCTTTTCTGGTTTTGTTTGTCAATCAATGTCATTTATGTGACAGAAATCAAGCAAATATTGGAAGTTCGAGTGAAATTCTCATTTAAGTTCTAAAATTTGTAATAATATTTTGTATTTACATCCAAAAGCAATGGAGGTAGGCAGTAAAGGTAAATAAATTTCATTAACTAAAACTAAATAGAATTACTTTTTAGAACAATTTAAACTTATCATGCAGCCATTGTTTCTTAAAGTCAGGAACATTTTAATAAAAACACGAAAAACAAGACAACAAGTAATCGTGAATTTTTTGTAAGTTATAAAAATATAAATATTGTTTAGATTTGTTTATTTATTATTAATCTGTTTTAATATTGGACCTGCAAATCTTCATTTGAGCTGTCTAACGAGTTTAACAGTTTATTAATTAAGTACTTTTCAATATTAAACTCCATTGAACAGAAGAAGCAAACGTAATAGCAGAGAATAGGTACATTAAAAATGCATAAAAGATAAATTTTATAATAGAGTTATTGAAATTTAGAAAACGTCAACATTTGACGTTTCCAGTATTTTATCAAACCGTTCCGTATCAAACCGATGTTTTTCAGGAACCGCTCTTTATCGTAGTTTACCGGTCTGGTTCGTCTGGTTTTGCAACGGAATACAGCCGTCAGTTTTGACGTAAAATTATAAAGGGTTATCGACAAGAATTTTTAATTTAATAAATTCGGCCCGGCCCTACTGCCTACACCGCCCCTGCCGCAAAGCAAATAAAACAGCTGAAACCACAGAATGTTTTGAAATTGCTGTGTTTACTAGTTTCAAAGTATTTTTAAGTTGATACAATTAATATTTATTTATAGTTTAAAGAAAAAATCGCTTTAACCAAGATTGCCTTCCCATGTAGATATATCAGTCAAAAAAAACAATAAGCCAACATAAGCAAACTTTTACCGCATGTAAGGTTACAAAGATCAGTCTGACAAACGGATCTGAAACAACGGGGCAACGGTAAGGGGATCGCAATTTTGTGAAATCATGACCGATTTCATTCATAAAATATCCAGGAGCGTGCGGTGTTTCATAAAAATATATCAGGAATTTTTATAATATTTTCCAGTAAAGTTTATAATATTATTTTACTTTAAATGTACCTAGATTTTGTTTAGTCATTTGCCAAATATAGTAATATTTGTTAAAACGCGTGTACTAATTACAATAAGTAGAAATAAAGTTAAAGGCATAAAATACAATATAATACACCGCCAATGGATTTTTCAGTAATAGTGGCTGTTTCTACTATTCCTAGAGAATGGCATAAAGTTGGGGGTAATGGCGCCAAAACGTGCGAGAATCTCGACCAATCAGATTGGTTGAATCCGGGATTCCATGATAAATTTTGTCAGCGTTGCCAGCTTGCCCTAAGCGGACGTTATTTTTAAGAAATACTTTACCTTTTATAATAAGCAGAATGAGGGAGATCAGTTAATTAGATAAATATATATTAATACAATAAGAACAACGTCAAGATATATACCGATCGGGACAGGTCAACTCTGTGTATAGGATTTTAACGTGTAAGACAGTGATGTAGGCAGCTTAATGGCAAATCAAATGTATTAAAAAGAGAAAAAAGTTGGGTGGGTATGGGTGGGTACATTTCTTCTGAGCGGTATTGCCGGATTTTGCATCAAAATTTCAAACCGCAGAAGTAGACGTTTCAAAAAAATGTTGCATCAGGGTTGGATCTGGATTTTCGACAACTAGTTACTCATTTTACTACAACTGTAATATATTACATTTAGCTTAGATATATTATCTTCATTTCAGTAATATACATGAAAGTTTTTAACATAGTTTATTTTATTCTAATTTATTTAAGGCTAAGATAATAGATTTATACCGGATCGACAAGAGAAAGTCTTGGGCAGGGCCGCCTTAAGGTGATTTGGTACCCTAGGCACCATTTATTTTGCTGCCCCCTTCAACTAATAAAATTCAAGTAAATTTTGTTATTCGGCCTGCCGCCCTAGGCAGCTGCCTATCTTGCCTAATGGATAAAGCGGCACTGGTCAGCATTTACTGAGGGAGGGGTAAACCGCTGGTGTATTTTGGTGTACAAGATGTTGACATTACTTGGTATTAGTGGTATTAATCGTGGTATTAGTTGGCATTTTTTCCATTATAAGTGGTATTAGCCCATTAGTGTATGAAGTTTCCAACAAGGCATGGCGATGAAATTTTGGCTTGTATAAGGTGATAAGGAATAAAATAATTAAAAACTACCACTAAATTTACAAAAAAAACTTTTATTTGAAAAATATGAACCGTCCCCTAAAAGGGACATTGTACCTGCAGTGCAATAGGTTTTAACGAACATGGTAAACTTTAAAACATGTTTTGGGATGTAACCCAATATTACATTTTAAGCAAAGAAAATTTGATTTTTTCCCACACACTCTACATCTTCTATCTGTTACGCAATACTCTGGCCAATGATCCTTTCCATCGTATCTTACATCTTCTAAAGGAGTGGGAGCGATTTTTCCTCTGGATGAAGGTTTGCCATAATTTTGCAAAAAGCAATTCGCAAGATATCGTCGAAAATTTAATAAATTTACAGAATGTTCATTATTTGGGAAGATTTTTTTCATTAGAATCCATGAGTTAACAACAGTAACATCTAAAAAATATGAAAAAATAGGCCACCACCATTTTCGCTGACGCATCCTGGTTCTGTATACAGCGACCATTTGGTCCATCAGATCCACTCCGCCCATCGATTTGTTGTAGCTTGAAATGGCTTGGGGTTGTACTATACTTTCTTTTGCCTTTTTTGTTTTGTTCCAACGTGTGCATGTAGTTTCCCGTGCGCTATCAAAGTTTGTGGCAAGAGTAACCACTTGATTATCTTTCCAGCGTATCAAGAGAATATTTTTGTCATCGTTAGTACAAAAATCGTAATGCCCTCTCTTCGATTTTTGCATAATTTTTTTGTCTTTTAGTAACGCCTTTTCAGTCCTGCTTTCTCTTATTGTTCCCGTAGCACAGAATCCCTCTTGAGTAAGATGTAACATCAGCTGTACAGAGGTAAAATAATTGTCGAAGAATAATTTATGTCCTTGACTCGGTGGTAATTCGGCTTGCTTTATCAATCTGATGACAACATCACCACCCAATCCAAAGTCATACTCATTCACGGTGCCTTTACCTGTGTAAACGTCAAATGATATCATATAGCCAGAACTTGCACACAATGCCCAATTTTTGAATCCGAACCTGATTGGTTTACCCTTTATGTATTGCTTGGCATAATGTTTGCCATAATACGGAATCATACTTTCGTCTATGGACAAATTCTCTTCTAAGCTACCATGTGTTTTGAAAGATTCGTTCAAATGATTCAACAAGGGGCGAAGTTTATAAAGTCGATCGTTTTTATCAATAGCGTCATTATCGTTTAGATGAAAATTAGTTAGAATATTTTCAAATCGATGAAGTCTTATAGCATCGGATAAAATACGAGGAACATCGATTCTCTGCGACCAGTACATTCGTTTGTTTGGGTATTTTGCATACCCAGATAATAACATTCCACCAATAAAAACAAACATTTCGTCTTTTGTGACATTTAGAGTTTTGTTCTTTTGTAAAGCGTAACGATTTGTTTCTGTTACAAATAATTCAATCAGAGAATCGTTAAAAAAAAGTCTAAAAAAGTCTACAGGTGTTTTGCAGTCTTCTACTTCTTGGGACATGCTTACTTCCGATAAAAACGCGTTTTTTATACAATTAGTTGGAAGAGTTTTTTGCCAAGTCACTTTAGATTTTGTCTTTTTTGATTTGGTATGAGTTACATCTTGCAGCAATTTTTTTCGAAGCTCTGATAAACTCAAATCATCTTCGCTACTATATTCATCTTCGTCCATATCCTCTGATAATCTCTTTCTTACTTCACATGGCGCACTCAATAAATTTCGCGGAAGGTGGTCCAAATTAGCTTCATGTTCATCATCCGATAAGTCGCTATCTGCACCCGATTCTTTTCCATCATCAGGGGGTTGTACATATATATCCATTGGAACATTATCATCATCTTCCTCGAGACATTGCAATAGTTCATGCAGAGCTAACCTGAAAAACACATAAAAATACAATTATTAGCTACCAAGAAGACTTCTAAACGCCAACCTTTTTTTGCCGACGTATACCGCTTGTGTATTATATTTGAGCACTCTAGGTATAGTGTCCCTTTAAAGGGACGTCAACAAAAAACTGATGTAAACAATATACGTCGAATAAATCACTATGAAATATAGCATAGTCGCAAAAAGTAGTTCATAATTAAACTAAATTTGAGGTAGAAGCATTTTCATTAATATTATTTACTGAAATATGACACAAAAACTTACCCTCCGTTCCTAGATGAATATTGTGAGGCATCCATTACGAACAATATCACTCACTGCTTTGAAATAACGTAATATTAATAACTTCTTTCACTAAAATCGGTAATCCAAATAATATACCAACAACGTAAAATATTTAGGTTAGGTTTAAATCAGTTTGAATATTCATAACAGCTGATTTTCACGTGGTCCCTTTAAAGGGACGCTGTACACTAATGGGTTAATAAAAGATAAAATGATTTTCCATTAAATTTAACTTAATATCTTTGTGTCCTGAGCTCTAGGTAATTAAAATAGTATTGCTAAATACCTCAAAATGATAATGCCTCTTGTCACTCTTGCTTTCAAAACTCGAATTGGCACTAGAAGCGGATCCTGTGGTTAACAACAATCCACTATCGTCACTAAGAATGAATACTTGGGACCAGCTAGAGCTAGAAGGGGGAGAGTCCATTTCCACAAGCCAGAAACAAACCTACTGCATCCTAATTTCCTGTTTTCTAGAAATACTAAAAAAAAAGTTTTTGGTAGTTCTATGATGTTTTACCAAGCATTTAGCATATTTGCCAAGTTCAAAATAAACTTATGCTTTTGTTAATACATACCTAAAGAAAATAAATCATCTAAATCTATTTCAATTGAGTCATAAAGTTCAGAACTGTTCCGCGCCATATGGAGGCACGAGGCTATCGCGCACAGCTCCTTTCAGAACCGTTCTCGAGTAGCCTAGAGCGTAAAGCTCTGGAACTTGAAATTCGCGAATGGAGGACAGCCAATCGGCACCCAAAGCCGTGTGTACGTATAATTAAATAAACTAACCGTAAAACATGCTATTACTTAATCACGTACATCCGTAGTTACTTAATAAAATAGGTAATCAATTAATTACATAATGTATTAAATAGCGCAAATTCTATTATATTGTCGACCGATCCGAGTTAATAGTTAATAGCCGCATTCTTCTTCGCATTCAGCACTTCGCATTCTTCTCTCGTATTATAGAGTCTTTTCTTTCTCAGTATATCGTATTGTACTGAACATGTTGACTGTCCTCTTCATATACACGACAACTGGCACCCAAAGCCACGTATTATTAAATATAAACTAACCTTTTGGTTAGTTTATTTATTTGTTATTTTTTGCTTCTTTATTACGTTAGTGACGTACATCCGCAGATACCTAATATGGCAGATAATCAGTTAATTACATAACGTAGTAAATAGCGCAAATTCTATTAATTCTATTATTGACATGTCGACCATTGTAATCAGTATAATTACGTATCATTGTAATTATGTATTAAATAATTATAGAGGTGTATATGATACATTGATGACAGACAAATGATTGATTATATTGTTAAGTGCTATAAACTAGTACAAAATTAAAAAAGTAATTTTTAAATAAAGTTAAAGTAAGTTCTGAAAAATATATCCACATTACTATTATTAATGAGAACTCTTATCGATTTATAATTTGGGATAAACATTGACATGAGTCATATTTTTATTACTATAGTCAATTTTCTGCAGACGGCTTATAAAACACGGGCACATAAATTTATTATCAATTCAATTTGATAATTTGATTATAATATGTTCTTCAAATACCATTTCGGTATTATACAAAACGGCTTTTTATTACATATCTGCCGTACTTATCCATCAATAAATATTTCTTACATGTTAGAATAGAGCAGGCCCTAAAATTAATAAATTTAAATTTATTTATCTCTACTCATCCTTGACTCTGATGGACCCTGACATTATGGCCGCTGACTAGAAGGAGAAGGTGGGCGCTGCATTTCAGTCATAGGCGTACTTAAAACTAAAAGTTCTTATAGATATATTCAGAATTACTAATTACTCGTTGTCCATTATTATAGACATAGAGGGTTACAAACAGCATTAAAAAGGCTAAAGATAAGTAAAACTTTATACTGATAAGTTTTCTGTACCAATATTAGACAAAATAGGTAGTAGGTATATTTCATATTATAACATTATGATAATGTAATACCATACTCACAACCGTTGTAACACTAGTTACACCACCCCGCAGAAATTTAATATTATTATAAATAAATCATTTATTTTACACCCCTCAAAAGGTAGCACAACTAGAACCATAAATATATAAATGTATAGTTTTTATTTAAGTGTTACAGTAAACTATACAGCATTATAATAAAGACCAATACTTACCATGCACTGACACAGTTCGTAGATAGGTCGATTTGTTGCGCGAACTAGAGGTGGGACTTCTAGTTCCCTGGGAGGAACTAGTTCCTTAGTTCTAGTTCCTCCAGAGGAATAGTACCTTGAACTAGGTCTTTAGTTCACAATAGTTCCCGACTAACATTGACATCCCCCTTGCTTGCTAATGCGTTTAGTTGTCAGTCAAAACTATTCACAGTATGATCTGTATAATTTTTATAATGTACGGAGATATAACGAGACGTGTAATTGTGTATGTTAAAAACATATAGGTAAGTTTTATTGCAGATAAAAAAAAATAAAAAAGAAACTCAAATTAGAGTTTAAAAAACTATGTCACAAATCAATTGGAGCAAATATTACAAAAATTTTACGAAAATTGTCTAAAAATTCAGAATATCTACTTCGTTTTATAAGATATTTCTGAATTTTAGGGACCTGAAGTGAAACATTTCTATAAAATATTTAAAAGACAAGCTAAAAATCAAAAACAGTATTTACGACAATTTTCTGTGGTAATTACGCCGGCTGTGGCAATAGACAATGCCGAATCCATCGTCGTCGCCTTGTATTATATCTCGGATCTGCCGACTGAATAGATTCCCGTGAACTAGTCTTTTAATTAGTTCCTCTATGTCCGGATCCGATAACATACGGCTGGCACTCCCCACGCCTGCCTAGCATTAATCGTGCTGGCTGATCCATACGTAAACTAGTCTTTTATTTAGTTCCTCTAGTTCCTTTAGCTCCGGACCTAAAGGAACTATCGGATCCGGATCCGATAACATTATGCTGGCACTCCCCACTCCTGCCTAGCATCGATCGCGCTGGCCCGATCCGTACTTACGTAAACTAGTCTTTTATTTAGTTTTAGTTCCTCTAGGTCCGGATCCGATAACTTACAGCTGGCACTCCCCACTTCTGCCTAGCATCGGGCTACGCGCGCTGGCCGATCCCTCGCCGTCGCATATTATTATACATGTATATCGGTCACAGTCTCGATCCCGGAATAGGTCCTGAGGAACTAGTTCCTTTCATTCCGGGGTTGGAATAGTTCATTGGAACTAGTTCGTTCACGAACTACACACCTCTAGCGCGAACGGGTCCGTGCGATGGGTTGCGCGGCGATTTGACAGAATATCGATTTTTGGGTGAACCATTAAAAGAAATATAACGAACAAAATGGACAAATTTCCAGACGAACTAACGGATCGTATCCACGAACCGCATCGACGACGCCCCGCATCGATCATCTTCCGTCTTAAACTTTGTCAGCTATCATAAAACGATTCTTATAACAATTCTAGAAAATTAAATTTTACAGAATTCATAAGTAAAACTTTTAAACTATAATTGGCTGTAATACTAAATCTAAATGGAAATAAAATATTAGTACGCCTATGACTCAAGAGTTTCATGGGTGACACGTGGCGACAGAAATTCCAAATGGCTTCCAAATCTTCGAGTGGGGAGATGAGACCAATCAGGTATGACATATCAAGTGGTGGGGGAAAGAAGTAAGAAATCTCTTAACATGGAGACGGTCCTTTGACCGTCTTTGATTGTCTTGAATATTAGTCATAGTTGCCAGGTCTAGGAAATTTCCCTAAATCTAGTAAGAATTAAAATTTAAATCATAGAAGTAAATTTTCGGAAAACATATTTTTTAGACAAAATTTAATGTGTGTTTTAATTTTGTTCCCAAACTTGGCATTTCTAATAGTATCATCAGAAAATATATTTTAATAATTATACACTACTCAAAACAATTATCGCATATTTGAATAAAAGTAATTATTACATATTTCTAACTGAAGCATGCATTTTTCTGTCTTTCTCTTGTGAGTTTTTTAGGATAATTAGGGTATGCACTGACATGTCATTTTTAGTCGGCCGACTTTGGACTTGGTTGCAAAAGTGAAAACAATACATTCTTATGGAGCCGATCGGGCCAATATTTGATTACATTGCGTAGCCTTAGGTTATGCGCTGACAGGTAATTTTAATCGGCCGACTATTGAGTTGCATATTTGTAACCAAATTATTAATTTCAAAATGGGGGAATTCAAAATGTCTTGTTTTTCAAATTAATATTTTTTTAGAAAATACGCGATAATTGTTTTGAGTAGTTTATTTTTTTTTAATGTAATTTTTCTTTATTGAGATTTAAAACAAAAATTCTAACCAGAAAACGAAAACTATTCTAACTAATGATATTATTTGACAATATGCTATTAGTTATGCAGAGGTTATTAGAGGAAGTTTATCTGGCAACACTGAGTGCAGTCTCGAATTATCACCGGTATCGGAGTCGATTTGTGCTCCCACCATGCTCATTCTTAATCCCGCCTACACGTTTACGAACCGGCAATACTGTATCCCCCCTTTTATTTTGCGTCTCTCTCTGTCAACCGGTCAATTGTATTATTCTCTGTCGTATCCATTAAAATCCTATACACAGTAATTAAATGACCAGGACTGTATATAATTATGTATGCTGAAATGGACTAAAATATATTCAATTTATAGGTAATATTGAGCAACTTTGCTTTTCTATTATTAAACGTGACAACGTCGACTTTTTTTGCCCGCATTCCTCTTGCTGTTTTAGATCCGTTTGTCAGATAATAGATATATATATATATATATATATATATATATATATATATATATATATATATATATATATATATATATATATATATATATATATATATATATATATATATATATATATATATATATATATATATATAATATATATATATATATATATAGGAAATGGATATATATATATACATAACATTACAAAGATATATTTTGTTAGTAAATGCGTACGTTTCTGAGTGTTTAAGTGAAATGGAAAGATGTTGGTTGTTCTATTATTATATTATTGGTGAACCATTTTGTTGTCTACAAGTGTTGGTGGCTTAATGCAAGTGTACATAACATTACAAAGATATATTTTGTTAGTAAATGCGTACGTTTCTGAGTGTTTAAGGAAATGGAAAGATATTGGTTGTTCTATTATTATATTATTGGTGAACAAGTGTTTGTTGTCTACAAGTGTTAGTTGTGTACAAGTGTTTGTTGTTTCCAGTGTGTTGTGTACAGATAAGGCGGGACTTGCACATTAAGAATATAATAAATATTAACTTAATAGCATCTTATTTAAATATCATCCAAAGCAGAGCCAGGAGTATTGGACATACAGAATCATAAGAACTGACAAGCTTCGCTTACTACACGATGCCAGTATTAAATGGCTGTACCAATGAAGAATTCTATCAAAAATGAGTCTCAGACAGAACAGAGACTAACTGGGGTCATTACAAGCAAAAAAACAGAGAGGTACGAGCCGCTATTAAGGTAGGAAAAACGGATATGTGGGAAAGAAGATGTCAGCAAGTGGAAAGTCTACTAGGGGGCGCACGGAGTACTGATGTCTGGAGAACAATCCGACAAATAAAAACCAATCAAACGGACAAGCTCTTGAATAAAATTGATATAGAAAAATGGCGCAACTACTATGCAGAATTACTAATAGAAAACCGACCAGAATTCCAATCTGCAGAAGAGGAAGACAATATTGCAGGTACTTTAACGATCAGCGAAAGAGAAGTACATCGAAGTCTCAAAAAAATGAAAAATGGACGGTCACCAGGTCCTGGTAACATTGCAGTGGAATTGTTAAAGTGTGGGACCGAGAAATTGCGCTGGCGCTTGGCAGAGCTGTCCAACCAGTGCTGTGTGCAAAATAAACTACCCCAAGAATGGAGAGTGGCTCATATAGTGTCTATCTTTAAAAAGGAAAATCGCAACGACCCCGGTTGTTATAGAGGCCTGAGCATCAACAGTTTAGTTAGCAGGCTTTTTGGAAAAGTTCTGCAGGGTAAGCTCAGGGATAATATTGGTGACAGAATCTCATAAGATCAAAACGAATTCACACCGGGGAAATCTTGCACAGATAACCTCTTTGTCCTACAGCAGGTGATGGAAAAAAAGATAGCAGTAAATCTATCATCTACCATCTAGCGTTTATTGATTTGGAGAAAGCGTACGACTCTTATTCCTCGCAACAAGATATGGTAGCTATGAATATTTTAGAAGTAGATAGACCCCTACTTAAGATAATAAAAGAGCTCTATAAAGAAAATAAACCGTACGTTAAGATAGGACACAGGCTATCCAATCGAATAAATACCACAAAAGGGTTGCGACAAGGATGCAGCTTATCACATCTAATCTTCAATGCTTACGTTGAAGTAGCCCTTAAGGAATGGAAGAGGAAATGTCAAGGTATGCGAATACCCATTGGGGAAGATACACTGTTTACTCTGAGCTTTGCAGACGATCAGGTCGTGATTGCGCAGGACTCTTTCGATCTGGAGTTCATGACTAAGAGGCTTTGCCAAGAATATAACAAATGGGGACTTCAGGTTAGTCTAAAAAAGACAGAATACATAGCTGTCAATTTCAACGCTTGTTTTGAAGTCTTCATAGATGATAAGATCCAGATTCAACAAGTAGACAAATTTAAATACCTGGGTGCTACTAGCAACAACGAGGGTTTGGGCAAAAAAGAAATACAAACCCGAATTCAGAAGAGCAAACAAGTTATTGGTTGTCTTAATATCCTCTGGTGGGACCGAAACTTGTCTGCAACAACTAAAAAGAGACTTGGACGAACATTGGTGGAGTCAGTCCTTTGCTGTGGTTCAGAGCTATGGACTCTGAGTGCAGATACGAAGCGCAAAATTCAAGTTGTTGAAATCGACTTGGAATCTTAGAAGAAGCGCAGGTATATCTGGGATGGAAAAAAAAAGACAAACATCGAGGTCAGGCGTATCATGAATGCATCGGACGAAACAGTGCTAGATCGAATCGAAAAATCCAGCTTAAAGTGGTTTGGACATGTTCTGCGTATGCCGGAAAACAGGTGGCCAAGGAAAGTTTTCCAATGGACTTCCCAGGGTAGAAGAAAGAGAGGCTGACCTAGAAAATCCTGGAACGGAACGGTTAAGGAAGCAATGGAAGCTCGTACCCAGAAGCTGATGACGCACTATATCGAGACGTGTGGCGTAGGGTAACGGGAAGGCAGCAATAAGCTGTAGTTGGAAAAAAGTATCAAATACTTACACCAAATCCCGTTTATATATATTTAAATATCAGAGGTAAGCTTTTTCTATTTATTATGTGGAATAACAGTGCTACTGGCGAACACCATTAAACAAGAAACGCATTTTTCCAAAACCCTTTGGATGCCATGGCGTGTGATAAATACGATTAGAACTTAGGTAACTATTTTAAAATTTTCAGTTAAAAAATGTGGTATCTTAAAAGCGTGACAACATCGGTAGTAGATTAAAATTAGAGAAAAAAATTACAGAAAAAAATCCGGTGGCTCCCAAAATTTTTTCACAACAAAAAACAATTTTTTATTATGCTTGCTTCATCCACGTTACCGTAGATGGAGCTAAGAAGGCTTAGGTAGGGTATATATAATAAATTTTCAAACTTAAATAACTCAGTTATTTTGGACTTATTTGAAAAACGACAAAGAGAAAATATGTTTCTTTTATCGAGATCTACAGCCCTAAAAATATTTGCACTTATTTAAGACTTACCCTGTATAGTATTTAATAAACTAATAAAAGTAGAAAATTTATAAGTTTTAAATTTTGTATGATTTTGGAAAAAATCCTTTGTAAAGAAATCCTTACACGATAAAAAAAAGGTCAGACCAAAGGCCAACCAAATCGAAAGGAAAACCCCATTGTTCTGGAATAGACGAATATTATAACTAATATTCAGTTTTAACAGAGAATGGATTTTAAAGAATTTTCTTTGAGCCAAAATTTATTGCTTAAAGAACCTTTTTAATAACTGTTTGAGCAAATATTTTGATGTCATCCGGATGTAAAAATGTGTTTAGGGTCATGTAAATGATTACTCGATTGCTGCCATACTAATACTAATTTATTCTACCTTTGTATAATATAAATTTATAATGTTCGATTGATTATTCCTATGGTTGTAAAATATTAAAACTAGGGTACTTTAATACTAGATAAAAGTTTCTTCATAATCCCCCCCCCCCCCGTATTCTTTAAACACCTAATTTCAAATCTTACCTAAGACATTATCTTCGTTCACTGTTATATTTGCAGCCTTATGACAATGAAGTGGTGTTCCTGCTACAACTGACACTTTCATTTCTGCTGTGAGTTTCAATATCAGCCTGTCGTCTATAAAGTGAATAGCTCCATCCAAAGGACTTAAAGATAGACCGGTGGGCCATTGTAGTTGAGCCTGTAACATTATTGTAATATTTATTATTAACATTATTTTTAAAACATATATAATGTTGTAGAGTTATAGAAGATCAATTATAATGACATGATTTAAGTTGTAATCATACGCATTTAACCCTCCGGAGCTCACGCGCGGACTCACAGTCCGCAGGTACCTATTTTTCCCCATAATTCAAAAATCTGGAAACATCAGATGCTGCGCCGCTTTTATCTTCCTGTCTCTGCATATTTTATGAGAAGTGTACGTTTGCACATCGTTTCGGGTAGTTAGTATCTTTTTATACTCATTTGCGGAGTGTTAGTCCGCGCGCAACCGTTTGTGGTACTATTTTTACATCAATAATTTTATAATGGCGACCAGGTAAGTTATTTTACTGATTTGTTTTAATTGAAAATGAACAAATTCTGATTAAAAAAGTGAGTAATCGACTTTTTTATTAAAAATTATTATTTTTCAGATATACTCTGCAAGAAAGTGTGAAACAGTTCATACAAGTTTGTTTGAACGAATTTATAGAAACGTTTTTATAGAAAAGCAAGGGCCCAAAATAAATTCTGATACTGAAAAATAAATTTCAGATTCTGAAGCACTGAATACAGTATTACCAGAGTATCGGCACTACTGAATTGTGATAGGCGAAAAAACAGACCAACTCGTTACTCTTTGTACAGTATCACAATTTCGTATGTTTTGAGCACACACAAATATTCTGTAATCACTGTTATACGGATAGATTTTTTCATTTTTATTAATTATTTTTGTTTTTGATTTATATTTATTAATGTGTTTTTGCGTGTTTTATGTTTTATGTTTATGTCTGCTATTTGTAACGAAGTAAATCAATAAATAATTGTTATTTTGATTATCATATTATTTTATGTCTTTACACCACTAGCACCGCTTAAGGCCTTTTGAATTTAGCATGCGGAGAACAAATAACAATTTTAATAATTTGACCGTCTTTTAACCGTCTTTTAACCATCTTAGAAAAATCCTATGCAATATGCACCTGAATATTGCTATAAGAACACAGGTCCTAAAGTGCTACGTATTCTCCACGCTCCTATATGGAGTGGAAGCTTGGACCTTGACAGATGCTACATCTAAACGCTTGGAAGGCTTTGAAATATGGTGCTATCGCCGCATGCTCAGGATCTCATACACTTACCATGTCACAAACAACACCGTGATCCAGAGAATGCAAAAGGAACTTAAAGTCCGCGCGCGAACTTTCATGTAACAAATCAAGCGCGACCTACGAAAGGTTAACAAAAGAAAAAAAAACTGAATAGGAAACACTTCAGTGGTTTATTAACTCGAGTAGTCGGGTAACAGAGAATCTACTCAATTTAATAAAACTATTGGTTTATTTAAATAGATGCCTTGTAACGTTTTTAGTTCGTTACACATCTTTTTTATATATGATATATATGATGTCTGGCGTATCGTCATCGGATTCCGTATCGTTCAGGCCTGATAATTTATTTGGCACGCTTGGCGTAATTTTTACGTTCCCTAGTCGCCAACCCTGTTATCGTTTGACACAACCCTGTTATCGCTCTGAGGAGGCGCTGTCAACATCGCTTCTGTCAACTCTCTCCGTGCTTAACCTCACTTTGTTTTGCCGCTCTGTTGTATCCCGGCTTTTAGAAATGGTGCTATATTATTATCTATTGTTGGGACTTCCTTATACAGGGTGGTCAATACTTTTTTGTGATTTTGAAATTTTTTAAATTTCAAGGTGTTTGACATTTGATAAGGTTTGAAGCTTTGTATTTACAGACATTTTGGTTTGTATTTTCCCTATACAGGGAGGACAAGCATTAAATTTTCGACTTTGATTTTTTTTATATCTTGAGGTGTTTGAAATTTCATATAAATTTTGAACGTTATACTTAGTTGAGATTATTTTGATAATTTTCCTATACTGGGTGGTCACAACTTGACCATTTTGATTTTGTTTTTGTTGATTAATTGATTGCAATTAATTTTACAAGTCTTTGTGATTATCGATAACTGTTAGGGCGAGCTGCTAAACTGACATTTAGGGTTATTTTTTGCTTATAGAAGTACGTAAGAGTTAATCTCATCTCGTTTATTGTTTAGTTTACCTTCAGGTTTCTATGCCAATGTTTTTTATGCCAATTTTTTATTATTTAGTATCCAATTCACTATGTTTCATCATCTGAACCTTCAGTGTTGTCAGTTACTATCGACAGTTGTTAGACTGTCTTGTTTGGTACTGTAGGTACATTTTGAATTTTTTGATTGTTATGACAGTTACACTAGGATTGTTATGTTGATACAGGAATTGTATCCTTTGAGGTTTTTTGAGTGTATGACGAGGGTGACTTGTCATATTTGATACGTGAGGTATCGTTTTGTTTTCTTTTGACAGCTGTCTATGTACGTGTCAAAGGAATGTTTGGTACTTGTTCTGTTATGATAGTTGCCGAATAACTTTTCATAAACAGACATTTACCGTTTAGTGATTTAATGTCAGGAGAACATTAAATTTTTTGCAGTGTTGCAGACGACATATGCGGTGAGCATTTGTCGTATTTATGGTTTACAGTTAGCAGGATGCTAATGTGAACATTTTGGTTGTTAATGATTTTTTTTGGAGACGTCCAAGATCATTAACGTGTTGTCATCATTTGACATGATGATTGTTTTTGAGTTATTTGAGCGATTTAGCGCTCGTGACTCAAGTTTATGGAGGATTGACGTTTGATATTCCTGTTTTCGGATTCTGTTGCCTGGTATTAATAGTTTTACTAGATATGATAGCCAATGCAATGTTTCCGAAGAACTATATCTGTGTCAAAACGCGTCAGTAGGTTGAGTTTAGTTGGAGTTCTAGTTCTCTCTTTATTTGGAGAGATATTTTTTGATGACACTTGTGTCAGGTTTGAATCTTTTTGTATTGTCAGATATATTTGCCCTGGTGACATCTGTATCAAGTTTATTTTGTTTTTTTTGAGTGAATTTTGGCAGTGTCTGTATGGAATGTGCAGATGCATTGAGTTTCTTAGTGGCGTGCAAAGCGAGATGATGATGCTCTGTTTTATTAGTTTTTCTGGTTTTTTAGTCCAGGTGTATTGTTTCGCGAGCAATTACACCAATCTTTTGGTTTAGAATAGCTATCAGTGATATAGTTATCAGTTTGGTTTTGCCCGATGAGTTGTCATGGAGACAATTTCATTATTTTAGTCACTTATGTATAGTTTAGTTTAGCTCGTTAGTTTCATTTAGCCCTACAGTTTACTTGCGTTCAGCAATTGTATTTTTTTGAGTCTGGCTTTGAGCAATGCCGTGTATGACATTTTGTGATTTTTGACTTTACAGTTTGCTGTAAGTCTTTGAGTTTGTTTGATTGTCATTTTGTCATTCGTTTTTTTTACTTTGTTTCGATCTATGGCTATTACCTAGACTATGGTCGTGGTTTGTGACCTTGTGGCCTATATCCGCTCTACATGGTGGGCGAGTTGAGTGTGCTACTGGTCAGTTGCATGCTCAACAGTAAAGAATAGCCATGTACGGATTCCTCGTGACGGTAAGAGTCCGTCAAATGCCACCGTAGTATGTGATAAGTCTCAGAATATCGAGTGCCGGAAATTCTTTCCGTACACCTTATTCACATATTACGTATATAGTATTACTTTTATAGTAATATTTATATTCATTGATTTAATTATATTGATTTGATTGATTGATACCTGGTTGGGTTTCCGTCGCAATTTGCTCGACAGGGCGTTGACCTTCCGTCGACTACCCTAGGCGATGAGTAGGTTTTTTTTTACTTTCTGAGATAATGCTCAGAAGGTTTTTCATTGTATTTTTTTTGTATTTAGAGTCATTTTGGGGTATCTTTGTAGATATTCTCTATTTATCCCATTTTAGTTGATGTACACTACAGTGCATTCCCTCATGCTGACAGATGTAGGGTATGATTTTTCCACACTCATTTCTTTTTTAATCTTTCTTTACAGTTCTGTCTCTTGGTGATTATCTCTGGTTTTTGTTGTTGTTGGTTCCAGTCACTGCGTTGGAGAGAAGGGTTGAGCTAGTGTGAATTTTTTAGAGGTGTTTAGGTTCGGGTAATCATCTTCAGCCTCTGTTGCTCTAGTCTGTAATTCCTTGTCTGACGTTGTTAGTATGATACATTCCATCTGAGAGAAGGTTTGAGCTGGAACAGTATATTTGTCTGGTTGTTTTGGTCTTATAGTACCGACCGTCGTCAACCATTAACTGCTCTAGTTCCATATAATTCCTTGTCTGGCGTTGTTAGTGTTGTCCATTCCGTTTGAGAGAAGGTTTGTACTGGCACAGTAAATTTGTTTGGTTGTTTTGGTTTTAGGGTACCGGCCATCGTATACCTCTAGCTGCTCTAGTACTGTGGTGTTCCTTCTCTGGCGTAGTTGATCTGACATGAAGTAGAATGTTGGTTTTAAGAATTATCACCAAGATTATAAACCGAGACGTATCGATACCATGAATGGATCGACGTTCTCTTTAATTATTATAGAGTCGCGTTGTTTTAGAACATTGCGTAATTTTGAGTCTGCACTTGTCTAGCCTGAATTATCGATAATTTACACCTATATCGTTATAAAACACCTAACTATAGCAGTATTTATTAATCTTGCGTACCATATTAGCTGAGTTCCTCTAACTGTCCTAGTTCCTCTAACTCTCTAACTAGTTCCTCTGTATTATTTTATTTTAGCAGAACAATGGCTCGAGTATCTCTGTACTTTACGGCGTATCCAGTGACCAGTAACTTTAGTAATTTTACACCTTTAATTTTTTTTAAGATCTCCAGCGTCATAAATTCTGAAATTTACGAAGTAGTTTTCTTCTTTTGATTTTTTTTGCTATCCCCAGATTTGTGAAAAAGAAAGTGTACAGGGTGGGTCAAATTCGACGCTTTTAAATGGAAACACCCTTTTCTATAGGAGATAGACAAAAACTAATATCGGTGTCTGGAGCTCAATTTTTGTCAAAAGCATAAGACGAAAGTAATATTTGCTATGAGAGATGCAGAATTTTATAACAATTTAAAATATATTTAACCAACATCAACACATTTAAACTATATCTAATAACAATAAAAATAAATAGCAAACCAAGACATGAGATTTTGCTACAGGTGTTCGACATATCAACCGTCTTCTATTATGGACAGACGGGGCAGTTTTTGAACATTTCTCGCGGAATTCATTACCTCAGTGGGGGTGAAAGATACCCTCTCATAACTGCTAAGTATTTCTAATTATTGTCTAGATTATACGGAAGAATAAGGAACCTTTATTCTTCCGCAAATATATCCATAGGATTAGATCCATGGGCACTAAGTCAGGCGTTGGTTAAAAATGTTGTTGGTTAGCTATTCAATTATTCTTAAAATTGGCTGAAAAAATTTGCTGATAACTTCAGCGTTCAGAGGCGGTGTGTCGCGCGTCGTCTTGCTGGAAAAATATGTTTTCGAGTTCCATTAAGCAGCATATCATCAATAAGGCGTCCAAAGCCTACTAGTTAAAAGTGGCGAACTTTTCAAAATTCTTTATTTCGAAGGGGATTATAACAAAATATTAAGTGTGCTATGTTTTTGGAAAGGTAATTTTAAATTCTTTTCAGTTAATTAAAATATAGGGGGTGTCCCAAATAAAAAATCATTTTTTCTGTTGATAACTCTTAAATTATTAATTTTAAAAAAATTATACTTAAACCATTAAATTCTATGTAAAAAGGTGCTTTGGAAATGTTGTCATAGAAATACAAAATTTTCCATGGCAAAAAAGTTCCAGCGATTTGTTAAAAATGCACATTTTTGAAAAACACCCCGTAACTCCGAAACGGTAACAGATATTGAATTGCGGTTTTCACCATTATGTTTTTGATGAAAATTGAGCTCCAGACACCGATGTTAGTTTTCGTCTATCTCCTATAGAAATGGGTGTTTCCATTTAAAAGCGTCGAATTTGACCCACCCTGTACCTTACAGGTCCATTTCTTTTCTTTTCGGAGGAGGGCAGTGTAACGTTTTTAGTTCGTTACATGTCTTTTTTATATATGATGTCTGGCGTATCGTCATCGGATTCCGTATCGTTCAGGGGTGATAATTTATTTGGCACGCTTGGCGTAATTTTTACATTCCCTAGTCGCCAACCCTGTTATCGTTTGACACAACCCTGTTATCGCTCTGAGGAGGCGCTGTCAACATCGCTTCTGTCAACTCTCTCCGTGCTTAACCTCACTTTGTTTTGCCGCTCTGTTGTATCCCGGCTTTTAGAAATGGTGATTATTTAAATCTTGCTGTATAATTTGAATCAGCTGCTATTTCAAAGCAACAGGTAAAAATGAGATATTATCCTTTTAGATTCGATATTATTACTGCATATTTTTAGGGTAGAGTTTTGGATGTCCCAACTTAACTTGTATTTGTATTTTGCTGGCATGTTGGCGTCTCTTTTCTTTTGTCCTCCAGAATGTTACATGGAAGAAAGGACAGTTTCTTTGTTTATTATTGAGCCCTCGGAAGTAATTCGAGGGTCTTATGAACGTACCGTTATCTTATGGATGTACATTATCTTATGGACGTACATTATCTTATGGACGTACATTATCTTATGGACGTACATTGTCTTATGGACGGACTGTGTCCAAGGTACGGGTAGTGTTCCCCTGTACCGTTATCTTATGGACGGACTGTGTCCAAGGTTATGGTCCAAGTTACGGACATTATCCAAGGTCCTAGTAGTGTTCCAAGGTACGGGTAGTGTCCCCATATTGCCACAGTATGGGTACAGCGTAAGCCCCATGCTGCTTCGCTCCCATATCTAAGCCTAGCCAGTAGCTACGGCTGTATTGATTTGTGGTGTCCTCATTCTGGCCCCTTTTGTTGTTTTGGCCAACAGGATCGCAACCAAACCAAACTGTTACTGCTTGAAGCAAGATTACATAAAGAACAGCTAAGTGTAGATTTAAGTTCTAGTTTTACATTTAACATCTAAAACATTTTCAGTCTTAAACAATAACGTACATCTTAAGTAATATCGTACAGACTATGTTTAGTGGTTAGATTGTTAAGAACATTCATGTCGATTTAATATTTATAATATGATTTAGATCTTAGGTTTCATTACATTACGTCTTGTAAAGGTATTACTTTCATAGATATTTAGTACAACTCTTAACACCATTTTTTTTTGACATATAACCACTATATATTTATTAAAATTCTACAATGTCATGTACCAGCAAAGAACATCATGAAATATAATCATTAGTTTTAAGTAATATACAACTGTGTTTTCTTTCTCTGTACATGTCTGGCGCCCAATATCTGTATTTTTTTATTTATTGTTGTTGATTGGTTTTCTCTCTAGTGAAATACCTTATCCACGACAGCTCTCCGATGAAAAGCTGCCGTTCGCAGTAGTATTGTTTATAAAAAAACGTTACAGCCTTGCACTTAAAATCGAAAATCTATTTTATGGCGTTCAATTTTAATAGTCAATTTAAGTTTATATAGTGGGAAACGAATAGATTTCCTAGCTTTGTTGTACTTCCAATTTGAAACGTTTAATTTGGAAAACCATTCGTGATGGAGCCGCAGGTTTCGGTGACTGCAATATCAAGATTAGTGGCCTAATGGAAGTTACTGGTCTATAACATATTTTCGTTGGAATATATTGAAAATCTACTTAGACTATACTAACAGCAAAAGTTAAATTGCCTATTTCGTTCAGTGTCGCTGCTGTTATTAACTTCCTCCTGGTTATAAATTTGTCCTTTAATTCAATTAAAACGATCTAGTTTGAAGCAAAAAATTAATTAGGTTTCATTGTACGAGACGTCGCGTCGTTCTAGATAATAAAGAACATTTTAATAAATTTAAAATAAAAATTATTATTTGTATTACCTATTGTCGATCCAATTTCCGTTTCATTTTGAATTATATCTAATAATGGTTTACTCAATAGGGTTTACCATAAGTCCTATTATCTATAGAGAGGTTAAGTTAAGATAACTTATAATCTTACACATACCTGACTAGCAGAAATTGCTCCACTACAAGCAATAGGTATCCAGTGGTTATGATGCCCGTGATTACCAATTAATGTATGGATGATTCCTTTGTGATCGACAGCTCTAATATTGGTCCCGTCAGCGATGTACATAGTACCATCGACAGCAACTGCTATACCTTTAGGGTGAGCTAATCGTGCCTGTTTTGCTGGACCTTCATCTCCGCATGCAGTGTCATCTCCTGGAATGCAGCGCTCACCGTTACCAACCACCTGAAAACAAAAAAATCGTATTAAGATTATACAGGGTTGTTCACCTCATACGACACGGAGTATTGTAGCTAAACGATTAGACTTTTACAAATTGTAAGTTTTGGGTTCGTTGAAGGACTATTAGAGCTACCATTTAAAAATATTTTTACTAGATACAGAGTGTCCCAAATAAATAAAAAATATCAAAGTTGTATTTTTTTAAATGAAACACCCTGCATATTATTACATTTTTAGTTTCTATGATTAAAATAATGGTAAATTTGATTAAGGTTTATTACACTTAAACCTTACCGTTTTTGAAATATTACCAATTTTATGAATTTGCAGTAAAAATTTTAAGGCTTTATTTTTCCAAGAGTATCAAAGTTTTTTAATACGAAATATTTACTGAAGTTTACTTATTGATCAGTTATTGTGTTGCAATAATTAAAATAATATTACCTCATACAGGGTGTCTAAAAATTTATTTTAAATAATTTCTAGCTTTAAACGGCAATAACTTGTCAATAGGGTAGAACACCCTATATATTTTATGAGAATCAGATGCACAATTTAATTGTCTATCAAATTGTATTATACCATTTTTTACCTATCCCTTCAAGTTTTCGTAAAAAATGCATTCTCTTATAATTTAGACCGAATTTATCAATATACCCATGGAATATTGACATTTTAGATTATTTTTAAAGAACACACAAAATGTGCAAGTGCCAAAAACTATATTACTAGCCCATTTGTGTACAAAAAGAAAACTATTTAAATCTTTATAAAAGAGTAATACCATTAAAATTAAATATTCCACCATTATTTTCGCCCAAATATTAATTAATTACATACTTAATTGTGTTAGTTAATAAATTATTCTAAATAAATGTGCTTATGAATCAGAAATCAATTTAATAATAAGTTATGATAATGAACGTCTCTGGTGTTATAAATACGCCTTCGTCAAAAAATGAAATATCATTTTTAAGGTGTTACTTCTTACCATACTGTCTAATCACATACAAAATTCACTTTTTTAGTCTTTGGAGCAATTATTATTAATCAACACAAACAGTCAATTAAAGGTGTCTGAATACTGCAATCATATTCATTGATACTCTTTAACAAATATTTAAACAGTTTTTTTAATTGTTTAATGAAATAAACGAACTATATCGACAATATTAGTATCTGTACTCTTTAAAAATTTATTACATTTTTAAAAATAATAGATGTCAATATTTCATAGGTATATTGATAAATGAGGTCAAAATTATAAGAAAATGCATTTTCTACGAAAACTTGAGAGATAGGTAAAAAGTGGTTTAATCTGATTCTCCTAAATATACAGGGTGTTCCCGTTAATTTAAACAAGTTATTGCCATTTAAAACTAGTAATTATTTAAAATAATATTTTAGACACTCTGTATAAGGTAGTATAATTTTTACTATTGCAACACAAAATTTAGTAAATAGAAATACTTCAGTACAATATTTGTAATCCAGTAATATTACGATTTAAACACGACAAAATTCAGAAAGTTGTGAAAATTGGTAGGTATGTTGGGGATAGCATGAGGATTACTAAACCGAAAAGTTCCCACCCCTGAATAGTGTGCGTCATCCCACAGGATATCGTTTCTACCCCCATTTTGAGTTTTTTAGATAATCTCGGCAACGGTGCAATTCTTGACAAAAATACCTATATAGGAAATTGTTCTTCATAAAATTCTCTATCAAAAAGATAATCACACTTTTTTTCTAAAGTTAATAATAAAGTGGCAAATAGGACGCAAATATAAGGGTTGGTTATGAATAGCACTATCTGTAGTTCAATCTAATTTAAAGTTTAATGTTTAACGTTAACAAAAACCAGTAACCACTAAATTATACTTAGAATTTTAATATACGTTCCCCTACCCTTATAAAAAGGGTGATTTGTACTTATTTCCACATCACCCTAGAGGTAAAGTATAAAGGTATATATAATAAAGTTGCGGATTGTAAATCTTGAGAACTGTAAATCCTTTTGCAAGTATTACCCTGTTTTTCTTTTAAAAATATGATATCTTCGTGAGAGGGAGAAAGTGCAATAAGAAGAACTAGCAGGCCAATATCTTGCCCCACTATAACAGTTGTATCGCAATTATTAGATTTTTCTATAACAGTTTGAATTATTAATAAATCGGCGTCATCCGCAGCAACAAATACTTCTATACCTTCTTTCCTAAATTTGTTTACTAGTTCTGTGATTAAAGGTTAAGTTCTTTGTTAAACAAATTAATTAGGAAGTTCTGCTGAGTTTCAGAGACAAGAGTATTCTCGTCAAACATAATTTGAGGACAGCTTCTTTGAAGTAGCCGCCTCTGTCGTTCTAGACTCTTCATGCTGTTTGCGTTTTCCATATATCCATCGAACACAACAGTTACTCTATTTCCATAATGTTTTTTAATGTGACTAACGTAAGCGTTGTATACAATGTTAAATGTCCCTTTTTTCGCCATATTACGCGGCGAAGCAAATATCCTCCATCAATGACATACTCTCTGTTTTCAAAAATATGGTCTCGTTCTGGAACTTTATTGATAATGTAGCATTTTATTTAAAATACACATAATTTATATAAATGTACAGAATTATTTTATTTAAATAAATCAAGTTTAAGTCCTCGCATCGAGATGGCGTTCTAAGTACTGCTATTATCTTTTATTTTTTTCAAGTTTATTTCTGGCGAAATATTTCAGTCCGGTCGAAGTTTGTTGAGCACTTTATATCTGACGGTGTATAGTCACACTTCGTGCCTACCTTCCCTCGCCATATTGGTGGTAAAGGCTCAAACCGATAGAGCTATCGGAGTTTGTTGGCATTTTGCCAATTTGTTTGGGAAAACCCTCTGAGCAGAGGTAAGACTTTTATTTTAAACGTAACGTTTCCTAATATCTTTTTTTATTTGTACAGGGTTTTATTTTATGGTACGCATTTTGTTTTATGGTAGCATTTTCTGGTGCCATTTTGTTTTTGTACCTGACATTTGGGCCACGTTTTGTCCCTACATTTCACACCGGGAATAACGGAGGAATCTCCTGAATCCACACAAGTTTTCGATCCTGTCTGTGCAGAGACGTTTTTATCAGAATCCAGTTCCAGTAGCAGTTCACCACAACCAGCTTGTGACCAGAACGGATAAAAACAAGGCCAGATCATTTCATTTTATATCTATATAATTTAAGTTCATTTGAATGCATTAAGCCCTTCAGGCATATTATATATTTGATTGCTTTAGAGTCACTCTGAAATATTTTATTCATGTTATGCATATTTCTGATATCTACATAGTACGGTTTTTTTTATATAAAGAGTAATTATATTACTTATTATAATTATATATCCCTACATTTTGGTACCAAGATTGCCAGACTTTTTGCGGAATAATTAATAAAATATTAATATTCAGAAGCGTGCAGATTTAACTACTAGTGATCTATTTTAATACATACAATTTACCAACAAATATTTTCAAACATCAAATTTTTCATAGTGTTATTTTATTCTAATTAACATTTAATTATTAATTATACTTAGTTATTAGTTTGTCTCAGCGTTTCATTTGTGTAATTCCTAAAATAAGTAATACCTATATTCTGAGTTGATTTCTCAGTTCTCAACTTAGAAGTTTCCGAAAGTAAATGGAAAACTGAGTGGCGCCCAGTATATTATAAAGACTTAAGTATCACAATTTAATTTTCACTAGCTTACGACCCATTGCTCATCGGCGAACAGCTCCGTCGCATAGAATTAGTTGTTTTAACATTTTTTCCAAAAGAAAATTCTTATAAAAAAAACATTCCATCATTTTTTTATAACTTCTAATGCTACAACAATCTGGTATATAGCTGCTTTATTAGTTTTCCTCATTAGGCCTTTCGCATCAAAAAGAGAAAGAGGTACTGAAGCTAATTCGAAACTAAAGCACTTTTTAACTCCATGCTAGAATGAACGGTGCAAATAATTCTTTGAATTAGTAATGTTGAGTCAACTTGAACATTGCCATTAATTTTCATTGTATGGCTCAAACTAGATATCGGCTTTTCGCGATTTGCACGACGCACTTTTAAACTTTTAAATAAAATCCCATGTTTAACATTTGATAATTAATGGATTAGGCTACAGGGGATACCACTTTAAAAAAAAACGCATCAAATACTTTACCTCTAGGGTGATGTGGAAATAAGTACAAATCACCCATTTTATAGAAAGGAGTGTGAGAGAAAAACGTATATTAAAATTCTAAGTATAATTTAGTGGTTACTGCTTTTTGTTAGCATTAAACATTAAACTTTAAATTAGATTGAACTGCAGATAGTGCTAGTCATAACCAACCCTTATATTCGCGCCCTATTTGCCACTTTATTATTAACGTTAGAAAAAGGTGTAATTATCTTTTTGATAGAGAATTTTATGAAGAACAATTTTCTATGTAGGTATTTTTGTCGAGAATTGCACCGTTGCCGACATTATTTAAAAAACTCAAAATGGGGGTAGAAACGATGTCCTGGGGGATGACGCACTATTTAGGGGTGGGAACTTTACAGTTTATTAATATATATGATGTCTGGATTATTTCCACGAATTTTGAAAACTTTATGAATTTTGTCGGATATATCGCAATTTGAGCCATAATATTACTGAACTATTGGTTTTAAAAACTTAAATACTTCTAGAGAAATGAAGCATTAAAATTATTACTGTATTTTGACAAAAACCTAAATATTTCAAAAGCGGTAAGATAAAAATGCCGTAAATCTTAATCAAATTCATTCTCATTCATTTTAATCGTAAAAAATAAAAATGTAATAATATACAGTGTTTTCCATTTAAAAAAATACAACTTTTATATTTTTTATTTATTTAGGACACTCTGTATCGTGTAAAAATATTTTTAAATTGTAGCTTTATTAATCCTTCAACGAACCCAAAACTTACAATTTGTAAAAATCTGATCGTTTAGCTGCAATACTCCGTGTCGTATATGGTGAACAACCCTGTATTTATTATTATAAAGGTTTTTCTCTTTTTTTAAATAAATATTAGTATTTACATTTTCACAATCTGTCATTCAATTTCAAACATTTCAAATAAACTGTATATAGATGTAGGCTCGAGAGAAGATATCGCCGATATTCATTCCAAAAGCATTGTTAATAATGTAAAAAGCCTGGTATAACAAGTAGGTTACTAACACCTATTTGTATTTTGAAGGATTTTTAGATATCAAGAGAGAACTATAAATGACCCTTCTTGAGAGTGACTTCAGTAGGGTGTTAGAGAACGAGTATAACGCCTGCCGTTGCTTAAGGGAGTTCGTCGATTATCAGTTTAAATGTTGTAACGTTTTTAGTTCGTTACATGCATGTCTTTTATATATGATATATGATGTCTGACGTATCGTCACCCGATTCCGTATCGTTCAGGCCGGATAACTTACTTCAAACGCTTGGCGGAGTTCTAACGTTCTCAAGTCGACAATCCTGCTCTGCTCTGTAGGCATTTATCTTTTTGTTAAGGTTTTGCTCTCCGCGAGGTAACGTCACTTTTGGTTTGGCGGGTTTACCGCACCGTTGCCATCACCAACCCGGCTTTTAGAAATGGCTATTTAAAGGCATATTTTAGCGAGATCTCATCTTAAGACTTGTCTTTAAGCGCCTTAAAGAACTACGTCATTAATTTTCCAAACGCAAAAATGTACGTCTTTTAAGCGTGACGTTTTTATAAATCAGCTGTAAATATTCCCTCAATTTCCAAATTCATTTACAGATTTGACAGAATCTACCCCTCCACATTCCGCTTAAGACTTTATAAGCGCTCTCTTTAGAAGGCTGGTTACCGCTTAAAGACGTTTTAAGTGTGACGTCATTACTTATTCGCTCTAATGTGGAAATGTCACCAGCTTACAGCGTCTTATGCGCAAAAATTCGCCTTAAATCTTGCTGCATAATTTGAATCAGCTGCTATTTTGAAGCTACAGGTAAAGATGAGTTATTATCTTATATACATTCGATATTATTATTGAGTATTTTCAGGGTAGAGTTTTGGATTGGCCCCAACCTTAACTCGTATTTAGTGTTTGCTGGCACGTTAGATTTCTTTTGTCCTCCAGAATGTTAAATGGAAGAAAGGACAGTTTCTTTGTTTATTATTGAGCCCTCGGAAGTATTTCGAGTTATGTTGATTGTGTTTATTACACTTTGGTAGGTTTTAAACACGAGTTTCATATTTTTAGGGTCCAAGGTACGAGAATTATCCAAGGTCCTAGCAGTGTTCCAAGGTACGGGTAGTGTTCCAAGGTACAATAGTTCCATGCCCACTAAGGTACGGGTAGTAATCCTATGGCTGGATGCCCTATATAAGGGTAGTTTTCCTATGGACAGGTGTCCGATGGACGGATGTCCCATGTAGGGATAGTTTTGCCTATGTATAGAGTGCCCCAGTATGGATGTAGCGTAAGCCCCATGCTGCTTTGTTCCTGTTTTCAAGCCTAGTCAGTAGTTACGGCTATTTTGGTTCATGGTGTCCTCGTTCTGAGCCCTTTTATTGTATTGGTCAACAGTGACGTCGAGAGACAGTGCAGAGATACAAGCCCACCTCACGCTGATACTGTTTGAAGCAGGATTGCCTCAAGAACAAACAGCTAAGTTTAATTTTAAGTTCTGGTTTTATATTTACAACAACATTTTCAGTCTTAAAACAATAAAGTACATCTCGAATAATTAGCTGATAGTGGTTATTATAAGATCTATGTCAAATTATTGTTTACGAACTTGGTTATATCTTTAGGTTCATTACGAACATATTTTGTAATAGTATTACTTTCTATATATAAATAGCGTCATTTTGACAGATGAATAACCGAACAGATTCTGGAATCAACGGCTTGCAACATTTCTGATTTAACATTGTATAAAATATGGCAAATAAAGTAATGCTACTTTTTTATATTTTTAATAGCTTTATTTATATTGTATTTTTCCGTAGTCTTTTTCATAGAATATATTTAATACTATTTTTAACATAACTTTCATCGACATATAACCACTATAATAACTAGAGTTCAACAATGTCATCTACTATCAACAGAGTCCATGAATAAATATAGTCATTAGTTTTAAGTAATATACAACTGTGTTTTCTTTCTCTGTTCATGCCTGGCGCCCAATATCTATATTTTTGATTTGTTATTGTTAGTTAGTTTTTCTCCAGTGAAATACCTTATCCACGACTGCTCTACCAATGAAAAGCTGCCGTTCGCAGTGATAATGTTTAAAAAATACTATAATGGGCGTACTCCATTTGTCTCAGTTTAGGTCAAGCTGTATATATTTTAATTTATTATAAATATACATTCATACTATTGAAATTATATACAGAAAAGACCAGGCTACTAATAACATAGCAAGTTGCCGGACGAATTTACGTTTACCCGATTTGCGTTCGTACTCGAGATTCACTGCCGGCTAGTCGGTTAGTCAGGCAGTACGCAGTTGCAGTTGTGCTTGGACGCGTCGGTCGTGACACTAGGAATATGGCGAGGAGTGCCGAAGCCGAGTATTTATTATTTTCATTGTAAGTGTTTACCTTCACTTAAGGTAATATTTAAAATTAAAATACTTAAATATTTAACATTTGAGTGTGTTTACAAGCCAAAACTAAAAATAAATAAATTCTATAAACCCAAAATAATAAAATATTACTCTAAATAAAAAAAAAGTTATAACAGGTGTTCAAAAAGACCCCCTTCTTGTGCTAGACAGAAGGCTAGGCGGTCGTAAAATCCCCATCTGACATTGGCTAACATATTAGGGCTAATAGTTTGGAAAACCTCTCGTATTTTTACTTGAAGCTCATCCAGATTATTAGCCCTATTATGGCCATTTTTGATTTTACATAACCCGACAAAAAGAAATCATTGGGTGAAAGATCTGGTGATCTAGCGGGCCACAAAATAGTTCCATGCCCACTAATTAAACGGTTGGGAAAAGTATTGTTCAAATATTCTTGAACAATACAGGGCAACCATCTTGTTGAAACCAGACATTGTGGAATCTATCTCCCAATAACTCAAGAATTCTAGGGAAAATCTGCTGCTGTAACAAGTCCAAATACTTTGCAACTGTTAAATTATCCTCTATAAAAATTGGACCAATCATATGCTCCCCTACAAAACCACCCCAAACATTTAACTTTTGAGGATATTGCGTGTGTACCTCAAAATATCTGTGCAAATTCTCCCGAGACCAATATCGTACCTGTGTAGGGTTATGACGACTCAATAAAGGAAAACTTGATTCGCGGTGAAAACTATACGCCGAATAATGTTTTCATTTAAATTGGCCTTTTCCATTACAGATTTACAAAACGCTATACGCCGAAATTGATCTTCATGGAAAATTTCTTGACTTTTGCGCGCTTTATACGATAGGTATCCATTCTTTTTAAGGACTCTTTTAACCGTGCTAGGTGAAGAATCTGTTACTTCAGCAATTTGATTACTTGCAAAACGTGGGATTTTGATCCGCCGTAGAACAAATGAACACTTGCTTTAACTCCTGTTCTTCATTAATCAACACATCAGGCTTTTTGAGTTTTTGTGGGGACACGCACCCATGTGTTTCAAAATTATTAATAACTCTTGATATATTTAGTAGGTAAAGATAGAATTGGCTTGCCTGTTTACAAAAGTTTGTGGAAAAATTGTTTTTATATCCCGATAAGACCTATTTTGGAAATACCATTTTACAATTTGAATTTTCTCACGAACTTTGTAAACATCCTTTATTACCTAAAAAATTAATTTTACACGAGAACTGTCGCGAGAATCTATGTATTCGTTTTGGCTATTAAAACACGAATAAATACAAATTCTGAAATATTCTTATCACATATCTACCTATGTTTATTTTATCGCATTTTTTCGGCTGCTTTTTATCCGGCGGACGGGTATACGCTAATTCGTCCGGTTCTGCCTATGTTACTACTACGGTGGTCCTGTCTGTATACAGCTTTTAATATGTTCAAGCTGTATATATATATATATATATATATATATATATATATATATATATATATATATATATATATATATATATACAGCCGTAACCTATAAATATATATATATATATATATATATATATATATATATATATATATATATATATATATATATATATATATAATATATATATATATATATATATATATATATATATATATATATATATATATATATATATATATATATATATACATATATATATATATATATATATATATATATACATATAAATATAAATATATATATATATATATATATATATATATATATATATATATATATATATATATATATATATATATATATATAGATATATATATATATATATATATATATATATATATATATATATATATGATTATATATATATATATATATATATATATATGTCTTTATTTAAGCACCATGCTGTTTTGTTCCTGTTTCTCAAGCCTTTTCAGTAGTTACGGCTATTTTGGTTCATGGTGTCCTCAGTTCTGAGCCCTTTATTGTATTGGTCAACAGTGACGTCGAGAGACAGTGCAGAGATAAGCCCACCCCACGCTGATACTGTTTTATTTTTTATATATATATATATATATATATATATATATATATATATATATATATATATATATATATATATATATATAGTCGTAACTAAGTTTATAACAACTTGCCACCTCCAGCCCTTATGCAAGTTTTCATCCGCGCTGGCATGCTTCTTATTAAATTATCCACGTTATCTTGGGGTATGTTTTCCCATTCTGCTAATGCTGCATTAATAAGCTGTGCGAGATTTCCTGGATTGTTTCGACGAACTCTAACCCTTCTTTTGAGCTAGTCACACAAGTGTTCGAGTGTTTAGATCTGGTAAAATAGACAGGCCAGTCCAAAACTATGACACCTTCCGTTTCAAGACATTCTCTAGTCACTCTGCTGGTATGGAGAGGTGCACCATCGTGCATGAAGTTAAAATTATCTCCCTTGCAGCTCTCCAAAAGACTAACGATTGGTTCTAGCACCAAATCAACATATTTCCGACCCGTTAAAATTTGTTGAAGTTGTAACAATGGAGTTTTGCTCCCAGTATAATACCTCCTTACTCCTCCGAACACTACAGTTCCTCCTTTATATCTTGGTACATATGTGGCAGCCTGAAGTCTCGCTCGTCTTCCTAGAGCTCTGAGAACCCGAATTCGATGGTTATCTGATCTTAGGCCAATTCTGGTCTCATGCGAAAAAAGAACATTTTGCCAATTCTCAGTTGTCCAGTTTTGATGTTGAAGGCATCAATTTAGCCGGTCAATTTTATTTTGCAGAGAAATATATATATATATATATATATTTGAATGTGGTAGACAATGATTCAGTATAAAAGTTAAAAGAATTGCGCACTTTGAATGTCTTTATTTACACACAACCAAACTTATATGGTATCTTCTATTATTTCTCATAATTTTTCAGATGTACGAAAATGTTGTGTTTATGAATAAAACTCAGTCCTTACTAATGACTTTTAATAAAAAATAATCCATATAGCAATAAAAAAAATCATCAGTTCCCAAAATAAACAAAATGGTATTTTTTTGGTTTCTGAAACGAAATTAAGATTTAAATTTTTAATGGACAAAAAGTAGAAACAAAAAGAAAATTGATAATTTTAATATTCCTTGATGCCACCTCTAGCCCTTTAGCCCTTATGCAAGCTTCTATCCGCGCTGGCATGCTCCTTATTAAATTATCAACGTTGTCTTGTGGTATGTTTTCCCATTCAGCTAATGCTGCATCAATAAGCTGTGCAAGATTTCCTGGATTGTTTCGACGAGCTCTAACCCTTCTTTTGAGCTAGTTCCACAAGTGTTCGATTGGGTTTAGATCTGGTGAACAGGCAGGCCAGTCCAAAACTATGACATCTTCCGTTAAAAGACATTCTCTAGTCACTGTGCTGGTAGGGGGAGGTGCACCATCGTACAAGAAGTTAAAATTCTCCCCAATTGCAGCTCTCCAAAGACTAACGATTAGTTCTAGCACCAAATCAACATATCTCCGACCCGTTAAAGTTTATTGAAGTGATAACAATGGAGTTTTTGCTCTCAGTAAAATAACTCCCCAGAACATTACAGTTCCTCCTTTATATCTTGGTACAGATTTGACAGGCTGAAGTCTCGCTCGTCTTCCTGGAGCTCTGAGAACCCGAATTCGATGGTTATCTGATCTTAGGCCAATTCTGTTTACATCCGAAAAATGAACATTTTGCCAATTCTCAGTTGGCCAGTTTTGATAATGAAGGCATTAATTTAGCCGGTCAATTTTATTTTGCCCAGATAACTGTGGGATCCGTAACTCTCTCCTACTGTAAAACCCTCGAGCACAAAGCCTTTTTCTTATGGTTTCAACTAAAACGTTCACACTTGTAGCTGCTACAAGTTGTCTTTGTAGCTCTGGATGAGAAACATTGGGATTTATTCTAGCAATTTGGCACACAATGCGGTCTTACTGTTCAGTTGTGACTCTTTGACGTCTTTGTCTGGGCCCATCCTGTGTGTTCCTAATTCCAAGTACCTTGCATATGTATTCGGGTAAAGCCTACTATCAATGCTACGTCTCTTTTAGAGCAATAATTCGTTCGGTGAGAGCAATAATTCTTCCCCTCTATACAACTGTTAATCCAACATAAGGCATTTTTTAATTTTTTTGAATCGAATGAAAATTACCGGACCCAACCGTGATTTTACTGCTTAACACAAAATTCAAAAGAAAATAAAGCGCAGCAGTCGTTTATTCTTTATTATCATGCTTATTTAAAACAAAATGCCTTATCATAAAGTTGTATACCAATTTTTATCTTTGCAAGAAATTTAGTCAGAAATAAAGAGTGATTCCATATAAGTTTGGTTGTGTATACTTGCTGGTAGAAGTATTACTAACCGTTATCAAGTGTGAACTGATAAGGGTTATCAGTTCACATTAGATAACGGCCAGTCATACTTCTGACCGAAACGTTGTGTAAACAAAATCAATAAAAATTAATAATAAATTTGCTGTGAATTAAATCAAGGATAATAATACTCTCGCAACATGCGGCCTAGCATTGTCTTGCTGAAAGATGGGGTTTTGGATGGTGTGATGATATGGAATCACATGTTGCTGCTCCACCTTATGAATAAAGCTTACTGAATAAGTATAGTTAAAAAATATCATCTTTGGTTTGGTTGTACTTTGAATTTTAAACATTTAATTTGGGAAACCATGCGTGATGTCCTCGCAGGTTTCGGTGACTGCAAATTCAAGATTAGTGGCCTAATGAAAGTTACTGGTCTATAACATTTTCGTTGTAATACACACAACCAAACTTATATGGAATCAATACTTATTTCTGACTAAATTTCTTGCAAAGATAAAAATTGGTTTACAACTTCAAGCTAAGGCATTTTGTTTTAAATAAACATGATAATAAAGAACAAACGACTGCTGCGATTTATTTTCTTTTAATTTTGTGTTAAGCAGTAAAATCACGGTTGGGTCCGGTAATTTTCATTCGATTTAAAAAAATAAAAAAATGCCTTATGTTGGACTAACAGTTGTACAGAGGGGAAGAATTATTGCTCTCACCGAACAAGGAATGCTCCAGAGAGACGTAGCAGAGATAGTAGGCGTTACCCAGGGTGTTGTATCGAAAACATATGCAAGGTACTTGGAACTCACAAGGAACACACAAGGATAGGCCCAGACAAAGTCGTCAAAGAGTCACAACTGAACAACAAGACCGCCTTGTGTGCTAAATTGCTAGAATAAATCCCAATGTTTCTCATCCAGGGCTACAACGACAACTTCTGGCAGCTACAAGTGTGAACGTTTCAGTTAAAACTATAAGAAAAACGCTTCGTGCACGAAAGTTTTACAGTAGGAGAGAGTTACGGATCTCACAGTTATCTCTGCAAAATAAAATTGACCGGCTAAATTGATGCCTTCAACATCAAAACTGGACAACTGAGAATTGGCAAAATGTTCTTTTTTCGCATGAGACCAGAATTGGCCTAAGATCAGATAACCATCGAATTCGGGTTCTCAGAGCTCTAGGAAGACGAGCGAGACTTCAGGCTGCCACATATGTACCAAGATATAAAGGAGGAACTGTAGTGTTCGGAGGAGTAAGGAGGTATTATACTGGGAGCAAAAACTCCATTGTTACAACTTCAACAAATTTTAACGGGTCGGAAATATGTTGATTTGGTGCTAGAACCAATCGTTAGTCTTTGGAGAGCTGCAAGGGAGATAATTTTAACTTCATGCACGATAGTGCACCTCTCCATACCAGCAGAGTGACTAGAGAATGTCTTGAAACGGAAGGTGTCATAGTTTTGGACTGGCCTGTCTATTTACCAGATCTAAACACTATCGAACACTTGTGTGACTAGCTCAAAAGAAGGGTTAGAGTTCGTCGAAACAATCCAGGAAATCTCGCACAGCTTATTAATGCAGCATTAGCAGAATGGGAAAACATACCCCAAGATAACGTGGATAATTTAATAAGAAGCATGCCAGCGCGGATGAAAACTTGCATAAGGGCTGGAGGTGGCAACAAGGAATATTAAAATTATTAATTTTCTTTTTGTTTATGCTTTTTGGCCATTAAAAATTTAAATCTTAATTTCATTTCAGAAACTAGAGAAATACCATTATTTTGTTTATTTTGGGAACTGATGATTTTTTTATTGCTATATGGATTATTTTTCATTAAAAATCATTGGTAAGGACTGAGTTTTATTCATAAATACAACATTTTCATACATCTCAAAAATTATGAAAAATAATAGATGATTCCATATAAGTTTTATTGTGTGTATATTGAGAATCTACTTAGACTATACTAACAGCAAAAGTTAAGTAAATTGCCTATTTCGTTCAGTGTCGCTGCTGTTATTAGCTTGCTCCTAGTTATACATTTGTCCTTTAATTCAATTAAAACGATCTAGTTTGAAGCAAAAAATTAATTAGGTTTCATTGTACGAGGCGTTGCGCGTCGTCCTGGATAATATAGAACATTTTACAATCTCTAAATATCATATTGCATTTTAATAGGTTTAAAATAATTTTTTTTTATTGCCTATTGTCGATCCAATTTTGTGTCATTTTGAATTATATCTAATAGTGGTTTACCATACGAAGCCTATTGTCTATAGAGGGGTTAGAATATCATGTTTAAACATACTTTACCCGAAAAAGAAAATGCTTAACATTTTTAGAATAATTTGGTGTATAATATGTGCACTCGTTTCTGCCATAGAGGTCTCCCTACGATGTGTTACACACTAGATGTTCGAGAGATGAAAGAAAATATTTAATATTTATATACAGCTTGTCCTAATATTCCGTGGACATACATTTTTTTCAAGTGCTTATACAGAGACAAAAAATTTAGTAAATACTAGAGGGACCATTTTACGAAAGTAAAATCTCTAGCAAACAATTTGTAGATAAATTGTGTCCAATGAACTTATTTTGATTACAAAAATTCTATTTCCACGGAATATTGGGACACCCTGTAGTTATATTGAATGATGAGTTACTTACTGCTTCACTGTTAATACTAGGATCTTGTACCGGTTCTAAAGATAAGACTTTAAGAATCTGATGCTTTTCTGGATCCGAGACATAAAGATGTCCATCAGCTGGTGATATTGTAAGATAATATTGATATGCTACTTGAGTTGCTCTGTAACAAACACAAAGTTTTTTCACTGTTACTACACTATTCAAGTTAATATATTACCATATATTAACTTGAAGAGTGATTCATACTAAATTTAATTGTAGACGTAGAGGCAGAATATAACATTGCCAAATGCATATCATTTTGAAATGTCCAAATTTTCTAATACGTGTTTTTTTAGAAAAATATTCCAGTGATAACTCATATGGTGAATCTGCCTATACTTTTTTATCATTAAAATATATAGCACTTATAGTAATTTTATCGAATTGCTAAATATACTTGGAAGGAAATTATAATAAATCGAAAAAAAAAAGACTTTAAACCTCTATAGCTAGGAAACAAAGCAGAATCGGATTTATGTTGATATGAAAAATAAATCTTATTATGTGAGGAATCTCCCGGTGAAAGATGGCACATGTTTTTTAAACATCACGTATTTGCGTTATAACCGATATCGAATATAGGCTTGGTGCATTTTGCTCTATTTTTAAAATTTCGACAGCAGGGCTCGGTGCGGCAGAAATCAAAACTTTCCGGCTCTGTATTTCATGCAGTCCCGGTTGCATTTTTCCGTTTCCTAGTCGGCTAGCGCAATCGATTGCGTTAATCGCATAGGAAACGGACTCGAGACCTGCAACTCCGTTTACTAAGTGGTTAACGCAACCAATGCAAATGATATTATTATGAGTCATAATATTATTATTATGACAGGTGGACCTGCATAGGTGTTAAATTTAATAAATGTAAATTAATAATGAGGTATTTTTATTCTGGATTCCAAAAAAAGCAACATAATTGAGAGATAAATCTAATAGGTAACTTTTAACGTTTTATATGCTAATATTAGCAAGGCAGTTCGGCAATACAGCTTTAAGACGTGGTTGATATGTCAATCTGTTTTTCTTTTAATAAATAGTGCTGAGTCGGTGGTTGGTTCCTTGTGAAACATCGTTGAAATATAAGAATTTTAATAAAACACGGTTTTAGATATATAAAAAAAATTAAAAAGAGTAACTTAGTTAGGCATTTTTAAGAGTTCTTTAAAAACTAACCGTTTAACTACAATTTAAGGATATATAATATATTTGCTATGGTGGCGGATTTAAGGAGTTTACAATAGAGGTAATAAAAAATGTGTTTAGAAATCCTTGTCGTTTACATTATTGTAGTTTTTAGCTGATTTTAATATTTCTAACTGTTCTAGATAAGTTAAGCATCTGCCTTTTGTTTCTCTATCTAATAACTTAATTGAGTTTTCATTAACTGTGTGACTATTTAATATACAATGAGTTGCTAGACCGGAACTTTGCTGGAGATTATTAATATATTTTATATGTTCTTTAATACTTATATCTAAATGTCTACCTGTTTGACCTATACGTACATAACATTACAATTACCGCAATCCACCCTATATAAATCAATGAATGGAAATATTATGATTTTCGTTGCTGGAATAATATTTTTGTAACTTTATTTATTTGATTAATTGTCAAATTGAATTGTTTAAATCTTATTTCTTAGAGTTTTGTTATAGTGTAGTGGTTACAAGTAATATTGAGTATCCCATTTTCTGTGTCCTAAGTGACTATAAATAGAGCATACCTAGAAAGTTCATTGCAAGCGCTTCTTTGCATGGGTTGCGATGACCACTTAGTAAACGGAGTTGCAGGTATCAAGTCCGTTTCCTATGCGATTAACGCAATCGGTTGCGCTAGCCGTATAGGAAACGGAAAAATGCGTCCCGGTTGCCGTTCATGCTGATTGCATTGAAGTAATATTAAAATCGTGGTTTGTCATAATTATTTTTTGAGCTGCGACGAATGCAAAGCAAGTGTTTATATTAATATATATATATATATATATATATATATATATATATATATATATATATATATATATATATATATATATATATATATATATATATATATATATATATATATATATATATATATATATATATATATATATATATATATATATATATATATATATATATATATATTAGCAGTTATATAAACAAATTTCTTGCAGTAGGTATATAATAAAATTATATAAAAATTCTTGCCACTTAACTGCTAATATAGAAATTTAATTCTACGCTAGAAATTTAATTCTACGCTAGAAATTTAATTCTACGCAGGCCGCTATCTCCCGTTCGGGACTTAATATCTAACCGATACTTTCCGACAAGTCGGAATTAACTATCTCTGCCTGTGGTTTTCATTTTGTGGATCTCCCAAGCTCACTATATGTGTGTTAGATCATAAATGAGATTCACTTTTTAAAAAAATTTTATTTTCTTTAAACACATTTATAATATTTTATATTTTATTTTATTTATTAATTTAAATATATATATGTTAGATCACAAATGAGATTCACTTTTTAAAAAAAAATTATTTTCTTTAAACCCATTTATAATATTTTATATTTTATTTTATTTATTAATTTATTTTAATTTAATTATAAAAATTCAAACGGACATAGTCTCGTTTAGCAACTAAAACTACTCTTATTGATTTACAAAAATAATTGGATTTTATAATAAAAATAATGATTAGATTGACAATAATCGTGAGAACAATAGAATATTATTATGATACGTTCGCGATTTCGCAACGCGCGCCGGACGTGTCGCAATAGGATATGGCCTGCCGGGTGAACGTACTGGGTGGACCAATATAACAGCTCCCCCTTTAAGAGAAAAGTTGCTCTGTATAAATGCTCTGTATAACTCTTCTTCGGGATTCTGGATATCGTGTGGATGGATAGCGGTTCTTTGTCTAGGCAAGAAACTGATCAATCTTCTTCGGGTTGGTTTTGGATGTTCTAGCTTAGGTGGAGATGGTGGAACTTCATTGGACTGTCCCATGGTAAGGCAGAGAGGTCTTTTTCTACGACATTTGCAAAAGACATACAAAGTTATTAGTAAAATTATTATAATTATTGTTGATATGGTAAACCAGGATAGATGTTTCTCAATGAAGAGTTTGTTGATCATCTTGTCCAGTTCATCAGAATATTGATCTAGCTTGTGTTGGGCAATGTTCAGGTCATCTAAATCAATCTTGCTTAAGTTTAAAGGATTCAGATCAGGTAGATGAAACTTTTCTGGAATATGGTTACTGGTAAGAGATTTATAAGTCTTCAGGTCTTGAAGGGTAACGTATAACATTGAATCATCATCTCGTGCAATGTATGTTTTTATTGTTGGTATTATATGAAAAACCTTTGTTCGATTATCTAATATAGGAATTGGATATAACGATATACAATATAAGATTCTGGTTCAATTAAAGGTACTTTCAAAACAAATACTATTCTGAGGTCTGTCTGAAAAGCATCTAATTCAATTACGTCAATGTACTGAGAGACGTTTGAAGAATAAATTGGAAGAAGAATGTTCTAAGAAATAATTTTTTCTTAGTTATTGTGAGGCTTGTTGTAAAGCAGATATTAAATATTTAGATGTTACTATTGAGCTATGAAGTATATTTAATCGAGCAAAAGCAAGTGCGTTTAAAGCACCGTTTAGATAGTTTTCTACAAAAGCATAACTTTCCATAGAAATTCACATATTTCTAGTGTTTTGATTTGTGCTTGATAAAATGCGAGATCATCGGCAATGTTTGTTATTGATTGATTAATTTCAATTAAATCTCTATTAAAAGTTGTGACTGAAATTTAGTTCTTTAGTAATGTTTTATATGTCTTCCTTATAATTAAGTTTTACTTATAATTATTTTTTTTTATTAATTATTGCTAATTTCCTATAATTCATTATTATTATTTCCTATAATTAATTATTATTAATTTCCTATAATTATTATAAATTTCCTATAACTAAACTAAGCCTATTGTGAACGGCCTAAGAAGCTGTAAGAAATAATTCTTATTCAAAATACGGTTTTAGTCTGTCGAAATTTATTTTTGAATTTTGTTTAGTACGTGGGTTTAAAACTATAGCAGAGTTGTCAAAAACTTCGGTTATTTCAAAGGGACCATAGATTCTTTTACATAAACTTTGTCACCAATTTTATATTCAGGTTTTTCAGCTGATACTTTTAGATCGAATCGAACTTTAGACTTTTCCTTTTGTCTTTGAGTTTTTTCGCGTGCAATCTTATAATAATGTTCCATACGATTATTAAGGTCTCTTATGTACTTAGATATTAATTTTTCTTGGTTATAGAGAGTTTCTGGTGCTCTACTTCCTGTATGACCAAAAATAAGCTCATATGGAGTGAAACCGTGTGTTTTATTTCTAGTATTATTGTAACATATCACGGCATAAGGAAGGACTTTGAAAGGATGTTCATTGGGATTTTCTGCAGAGTTTGCACGTATCATTTCAGCTAAGGTCGCTATCGTTCACTATCGTTCTATAGATCCGTTGGACTGAGGGTGATTGACACTCGAAAAGGTTAATTTTATGTCGTACAATTCGCATAAATCCTTCATCAGAGTATTATCGAATTCACGGCCATAGTCGCAATGTATTCTGAGAGATGTTCCGTAATGCTGAAAAAATAATAAAAGTGTATTTACAACTGTTTCTGCCTTTTTGTCGCTTAAGGGATACGCTTGCGTAAATTTTGTTAATTCGTCTCTGATAGTAAAAGCGTAGTTTCTCGTAGGGTATTCAAATATGTCGATGTTAATTCTTTCGAATGGAGTTTTCGGTGTTTCTGTCACGACCAGTGGCGTACTAAGATTTTTCCTACATATTTTTACCTTTTGACATATCTCACAGCTTTTAATATATTTTTCTACATCTTTCGGTAAATTTGGCCAATTATATTTTGCTTTAAGTCGTCTGACTGTTTCATTTATGCCTCGGTGTAAATTGTTTTTTCCTGTGTGATACTGTTCCAATGTAATAGGTATCTCGTCTTCGCTTGGTGTCTTGACAGTGTTTTGGCATATTCTTAATTTTATGTCTTTGTCAGCAAAAATATAAGATAGTGTTTCTAAGATAGGCAAATCCAGATTATTTTCTACGCAGTAGATGTCGGTTGTGTTAAATTCCTCTTGTCCTTTTAAAAGTACGTAAAATAAGTGTGCTACTACAGTTCCTGGATCAAACGGTACTGGGATAATAAAATATTTTCGTCCTTTTACCTTTTTACTGGATACTATATTTAATTTTGATTGGCTAAAGTTGTAGTTTTCTTCAAAAATGTCGTCTATTATTTCTTCACGTAATTGTTCCAGTTTATTTTGGCGAAAGAATGTTATTATGTTTTTATTTGATTTATCCAGAAGCTGTGAATTGGAAAATTCCACTTTCGAGTAATCGATTATTGATCTTGTCTTCTATAATTCTACAAATTTATTGTATTGTCTAGTAGCTTCTTCATCGGTATCGCTATCATCTTCTTGGTGTTCCTCATCTTGATTTTCGGTGCCTTGGATCTCATCTTCATTGGATGCTAGAATATTTATTTTCTTTTGGAGCTTAGCACATTCTTGGAAATGGTTGATTTTAATTCTGGATATTGCATCGGCGTTCTTATTTATTTTTCCAGGCTTATATTCAATTTTGTAGTTATACTCTTCTAACTTTAATCTCCAGCGAGCTAGCCTACTTCCAGGGTCTTTGATTGAGAAGAGCCATGTTAAAGGTCGGTGGTCGGTAACTAAGATGAATTTTCTTCCAAACAGATATGGTCTGAAATGTTTTACAGCCCATACTATCGCTAAGAGTTCCCTCTCGATGGTAGAATATTTCGTCTCCGCAGGGCAAAGGGTTCGCGATGCGAAAGCTATAGGAAGATCTTTACCTACAGGGCCTTGTGATAATACGGCTCCAATGGCAAAAGCACTTGCGTCGGTGGTGAGTAGAAACGGTTCTTCAAAGTTAGGATATAAGAGTATTGGGCCTGAAATTAGCGTGTTTTTTAGTTCTTCGAACGCTAATTTACATTCAGTGTCAAAATTGAATGGTATATCTTTTTTTAACAGTTTAGTCAATAGTTTCGATATCTTCGCAAAATTCGAGATGAATCTGCGGTAGTAGCCTGCTAATCCGAGGAAGGATTTGATTTCCTTGGGATTCTTCGGTTCTGGAAACTTTTGGATGCATTCTATCTTAACTGAATCCAGTTCTGGTTTATCATCCATCATCATCATTCTATCTTAACTGAAACCAAATCTGGTTTGACTCCATCTTTCGTTACGATATGTCCAAGATAGGCAACTTCTTTTCTCAAGAATTCGCACTTATCGGGCTGGATCTTAAGATTCGCTTTCCTGAGTCGTTTAAAAACTTCTTTTAAGCGCTGCATATGTTCATGGATGGTCGGAGAATAGATGATAATATCGTCCATATATACTAGGCAACGTTCGTTTTGTATTCCTAGGAGAATGTTGTCCATAACCCTCTGGAATGTGGAGGGGGCATTTTTCAGGCCAAATGGCATACGAACAAATTCATAGTGGCCATTTTCCACGGAAAAAGCTGTCTTGTGTATATCTTCTGGCTTGATCTCGATTTGGTGGAAACCTGGCGCGAGGCCAAGTGTCGTGAAGTACTGACATCTTCCCAGCTGATCTAGTAAGTCAGAGATATTTGGTAGGGGATATCTGTCATCTACACTGACTTCATTTCGTTTCCTGTAGTCTATGACTACTCTCCATTTCTGCTTTCCAGAAGCATCAATCTTTTTGGGTACTACCCAAACAGGGGATGATCATGGGGATACAGATGGTCGAATTATTCCTTGGTCCAACATTCTTCCAATTTGGTGTTTTACTTCCTCCTTGTGAATTTGGGGATACCTATAGGAGTTTGTATAAATAGGTTTTGCGCCCTTTGTGTCTATGGTATGCTTGATTTCATTTGTGAAAGTTAAATTATCACCTTCGAGGTAAAATATGTCAGAGTATTCTAAACATAGATCTGTTATCATTTCGTGCTCTTCTTCGTTGAGATGTTCGGTTCTTAATTCATTTTTGATTGTTTGCGTTCGATCAATTATAGGTGGGTTTTGATTATCAAAGGTGTTTAAATTTAGGATTGGGTTAGGGTTATAAGGTTCTATAGAAATGTCTGAAAAATCTATTATTTTAGAAATACCATTAACATTAGCAACAGAAGTAAAAAATTCTCCGCTACTCTTAACATAAACAAGAGCATTTGGTAATCTGACCTTATCTTTTTCCTGTGAGTGTAAAATAGCATCAGTGTTAATTAAATTAGATTTTAATTTAACAATTTTCTCGGTACGACCGGCAATGGATATCTTATTACATTGTGTCTTATAGCTGTTATTTGTTTTATTAGAATTATTTTTTAAAATACGAGGGGTTTCCCGTAAGTTGTCATTTGCCTTAAATAAAGGAAGTGTTTTAAAATTAGTTATTAATTTTTTTGATTTAAGATCTATTATACATTGATAGTGTTCTAGAAAATCTGCGCCTAAAATACCATCAAATTCTATGTCTAAATTACAAATAAATACTTTATGTGGATCTTTACATGTAAATGGAATCATGGTTGATTCTGTTATCTGTATTTTTTGATCTGTAATGCCTTGTATAGTGAGGTTTTCGTAATTTCTGTTAAGATAATTTTTTACTGTGTGGTTTTTAAATATTGAAATACCTGCACCGGTATCTAGAAGTAATTTAAATTTATTAGTAGCGTCATTAATATAATATAGATTTTTCGAATTGACAGTATGGAGTGGAGTTAAAGATAATTGTGTTCTAGGACATCTAGGTTGGGATTCTACTGGTTTAAGTTGAGGGCTTGAATTTCTGTTTGTATTTTCGCTACTGGGTCCTCTATTTCTGTTGGTGGGTCGTTTTGGTGAGGCAGTGCTAGAAAATTTTCGTAATTTTCGGTTTCTTCGAAATAGTCTTCTTCTTGAGGAATATAATCTGTATTTTCATCTTAATAGTAATCGTCATAATATATAGGTTGGTCATAGAATTCCTGATCGTAGTTTACATGATGATTTCTTGGTTGATTAGGGTTCCTTTGGATAACAGATGGACGGAAGGGTTCATTTTGGTTTACGACAGGTCTTTGTAGGTTTTGAAAATAATTGGGTCTAGGTTGATATGAAGTAGAAAGTTGGTTATAAGCTGAAGGTTGAGCTTGAGAAGGGTTAGAATTATTTGGAGGGTGAGAAGCTTGGGGTGTTTGTCTGAAATGACATTGGCTAGACAAGTGTTCAAGTCGGCCACAAAAGTTATATTTCGTGCTTGTAGGTACAGGATTCCTACTAGGTTGGGGTTGTCTATGGATTGTTGATCTGATAGGGTTATTTTTATTGGATTCAAAATAGGATAATTGGAGTTCACGTTTAATTCTACTTTGTGCCTGTAATATATCTCGAGGATTTCCTGAACGAATTATTTGTCCTAAACGGGGTTCTAAACCAGTCAATAGGGTATTTAGGGACATGGTATCGATTAAACTACATTGAGCTAACTTTTGTTCGTTACTTAATTCTAAGGATTTATTAATATTAGCGATCATTTTTGCGTTAAGCGTTTGCAATCTACTAACAAAATTTAGAGGTGATTCATTAGGTAATTGTTTCATTCTTTGGAGATCTTGTATTAAAGATGACAAATCTCTAGAGTCGCCAAAATGCAAGTTTAATAAAGATTTAATCTCGTTGTAACTTAGAGGATTTCTAGAGTTTATTAATTGAGCGGCTTTTCCTCGTAACTTATTTTTTATATGAATTGATAGTAAAACCTTTTGTTCAATATTTGCCATACTGTTAGCACAATCACAAGCATAAAGAAAAGTATTTAAAAATATTTGATTCCCATCAAATTCGGGAATAATGGAAAATATTTCAGATAATTTATAAACTTCAGCGTCTTCATCTCTTTTGCTTTCCGCAGCTTGATTACGTGTTTCAGGCATTTTTATTTAGCTTAATAGACAAAATAAATGTATTTAAATAGTATTTATTTTTAGAAAATAAAGTAACTATGTAAGGTAGTTTATTCACCTTACGGAGAATTCACACTAGTACGGAAGATTTCTATTTAGAAATTTAGAGTTTTATTTTTAGTTTTATTTGAAACAAATAGTTTTAATTAATTCTTAATTAAAAAAAATGTTTTATACTAATACTTTTGTTTAGATAAAATTAAATATTCTTATATAGATTTTCTTTTTAGTTGCTTAGTTTTAAAAGATGTTGAGTGAAGAGTAGTAATTTTTATAATAATAAATAAAATATTTAATATTCCTTTTATAATAGAATATCGAACAATATGGTTCCAACACAAATAAAATAATACGTGATAATTCAATATTACTTACGTTTTTAGAAACATCGGTCTCGTCTGATTCTATCAATCAGGATGCTGCCAGGGGCGTCACTAGGTATTCCTTCCACGGTGTCGATAGTCAGGACTTAGGTTCTTTTTTCTTCTTAAGGGATTAGAATCCACCGTCAACAGTTGGTTTTTCCGCAGAAACGTGTTCTGTCGACGTTTCAGATCCTACCGACTGCGCCAATTGTTAGATCACAAATAATGAGATTCACTTTTTAAAAAAAAATTATTTTCTTTAAACACATTTATAATATTTTATATTTTATTTTATTTATTAATTTATTTTAATTTAATTATAAAAATTCAAACGGACATAGTCTCGTTTAGCAACTAAAACTACTCTTATTGATTTACAAAAATAATTGGGTTTTATAATAAAAATAATGATTAGATTGACAATAATCGTGAGAACAATAGAACATTATTATGATACGTTCGCGATTTCGCAACGCGCGCCGGACGTGTCGCAATAGGATGTGGCCTGCCGGGTGAACGTACTGGGTGGACCAATATAACATATATATATATATATATATATATATATATATATATATATATATATATATATATATATATATATATATATATATATATATATATATATATATATATATATATATATATATATATATATATATATATATATATATATATATGTATATATATATATATATATATATATATATATATATATATATATATATATATATATATATATATATATATATATATATATATATATATATATATATATATATATATATATATATATGCTATATATATATATTGTAATATATATATATATATATATAAGCAGAAAGTAGTCTCGACTGACTAGTGAAAGAAAATCTGGGATTTAGTGGGGGATTTGCAGTCGGAAGGGGTTTGACAAAATTAATACACTTTGTTAATTGTCAAGCTTTCGGAATTTATTTATTCCTTCCTCAGGACACAAAATGGAAATACAAGTTAGACAATTGCTGTTATAAAAGTTAAGAATAAGACTTACTTAACGTGGTACAGAAAATACCTTCATAAAAACTACATTAAACATGGTTTGTGTTGATAACTCCACCGTGAAAGCATCGCTGACCAGTCAACCACAAGGACTCTTATAAGGCGGTTAAGCCGCCAAATATAAGTTAGAACATTAGAATAATTAAGAGATGTTAGAAATTTTTAAATTAAAGAATTTTTTGCGTCTCAATCCGAAGCGTGGAGGCGCAAAACAATTGACAGGCGACAACCGCGACATCCAAACGTCAAAAGTCAATTGTCAGAAGTCAAGTTAGTAAAAGTGATCTATGGATGTCGAACAAGGCTGTGGCATGTCCATCATTGTATTCATGTAAAAAACCAATGGTGTGGGTGGTCATGTAGAAAAGTGGAGTGATCAAGGCACAACACTAAAAAAACACTAAAAAACATTAATAAAACACCCTTACTCGTGCAACGAGAGCAAAAAACAATTAGGTGGTAAAAATACAATTACATTTACAATTCAGAAAATGTCACCAAATATCTGCAACCAGAAAAACACCGAGCGCAATCAGAAAAAGAATTTTCTTATAAGCAATTGAATAAACATTAGGATGTGCTAAAAATTCTGAAAAAAGACAAGAGGTGCAATGCAAACACTTAGAAAAGGCCAAATGATTCAGTCATTTTTAATGGTATAGAAGAAGAAGCGATTTTGTTTGATTTTTGTACAGAAAATGATAAACTAGCTAATTTTCCTATAATTTCCTCTAATTCGGTCATGTATTTTTAAATAACTTTTTACCTACAACATTTACTAGTCCTCGTTTATTACGTATATGAGGATATAAATTTTTAATTTTATTTAAGGTGGTTTCTGTTAAAATTTCTGTTCTAGAAAGTATATTTTGTGAAAGTCCTTGATAGGATATCGGATTTTTAAATAACTTAATTTTAAAACTAAATATAAAGTAATTATTTATGTATTGATTATAAAAAATTTATTATATTGAATAATAATTTATTTTTTAAAATCGATAAATTATTTTTTCAATTATATTGATTTTTGATTTATTTTTTAAATCGATATATGATTTCTTAATTGATTAATTTTTTTAAATCGATAAATTAATGTTTTCTTTTTCGTTTTTCTTAAAATTACTGCTCCCAATGAGCTGCAAAATTGTGTGCGCTATGCACTGGCCCTAACTATCCCTACCGAAAAACCTTAACCAGAGGGTTCGGAGAGGCAAAAAAGAAAAGGCACTTACAGTTTTAATGCTGTCGTGTTTTCTTCTCCTTTCTCGATCCTTTTGCGACTCGTTGTGGGTGCTGCACTTTGCTGCCGTCGAGGTTCTTCTTCGATACGCGCTTAGGGGTTGAAACCACGAAACGACACAACTGGCCCGAAAAGATGCTCGAAAAACACAGAAATGCCGTCGCTCGTATCCTACCGACTGCGCCAATTATGTTGTTCGACGGAAGAAAAGTCTTTAAAACAATTATTTATTTAAAAGTATACAGCGTGAATGTTGTACGTACGAAATCAGACAAAAGAATGAATTTATAATGAACATTAACTTAAAAAGAAAACTTATCAATAAAAGCATGATCAGCAGGTCTCATGGGAACATCTTCGGTGCGGTTGCAGGTGTGGCGGAAATGGCCACATGTAACTCCTCCCTCCTTAAGACGAAAAGATAACAAAGTTTTCTTTTCATGGTGGGTCTTCGGGCATCTCTTCTTTGGATGGGCATATCTTCTTCCTTATGTAGCTCAGCATAGGGTAGAGCAACTTCTTTCTTGTTATGAAGAGTAGGCTCAGAGTGATGAGGATGAACAAAACCATGAATATGATGTCAGTGGAATTGTCCATGAAACTTCTCGTCGATGGCGTTAAGGGATGCAGTTGGTTAATCATTTGCCTTAGCTCGAACATTTTGTCAAAATTTAATTTTGTGATGTTGAAGGCCTCAAAAGATTTACTTCTTTTTACTTGATCAAAACTGATTGGTGGTAGTATTAAAGGCTTGCTGTCTTGTACTGAGACATCATTGGAATATATTTGATAATTTATATGAACCTCACAGCCCTTAGAAATTTTGATTAGGCTGAGCTCTTGAATTTCCAAATATCGATCAGTTTTACATTTTGAAAATATTCTTTGTGGGCTTGAAGGTAGTAAAAGTATTTCTCTTTGCGTTATTTGTTCGATGATAGGCTCGTGAACGTGGATGTCGATTATTTTACAGTCATCGGTAGATTGGTTTTCCATCAGCTGTAGCGTGCACTGGTCATCAGGGTGAAATTCTACGTGGCAATAGAAAGTTTCTTCTAAGAATGGGCAGATGGTTTCTTGAAACTTTATTTTGGAGTCTGCTCGTGCCATATATGGGTATTTGGGGATAATAACTTGGTGGTTTTGTGTTATAGGAAATAAATGATAAAAGGTAAAGGTATCAGGTTTTACGATCGGAATATGAATAGCGAAAATTAGTTTCGTATTCGAAAAAGTTATTTGTGTTCCTAAGAACTATTTGTAAGATAAAATGTTTTTAAATATAGGTATTTGATTTTTATCGTATAGAGTACCTAAATAGTTTATCATTTTTTGGAGCTCTGAGCTAGGAAGTATAGAATTATGTAGTGTATTTAATTTAGCAAACATAATCGCATCCTCTATATTATCTAGAAATGTAATGATATTCTGACAGTCTAAATTAATTTGAGAAAGTATTCCTTGTACGTTTAATGTATTCTTGAAGATTACCGATTTCTTTATTTACAGAGTGTTGGAAGGGTTTTAATCCGTTTTGAAGATTTTCTTGGTTTTTGCTTAGAGTAGTTATTGTTTTGTTATAGTTATCAATCAACCCTTTTGAAAAAGATTTTTGTAAATTGACTTCATTGATTAGTTTCTCTTGATCGTTATTTAATTGATTAATTATTGAATCGTATCTATTTCCACAAACCGGCATTTCATCAGCCGGCTATTTTTATTAAAATAAAAATAGTTTGGGTACCTAGGTCGACTCAGCCTTAAATGAGTACTTGGGATTTACAATCCTGAGATAATAATAGGCGGTTGAAGCGTAGTGCTAGCCACATTACCTTCCTTGTATACCGAACGGCTCTAGTATAGCAAGCTGTACCTTGCTACTCCCAAGGCGTTAAACGCTATATACGGGAGCTATTATTATATCTATTTCCATCGTCTGCGTCTAATGTTCCGAATAGCCATTTATTGACTTTACCTACAACATTTACTAGTCCTCGTTTATTACGTATATGAGGATATAAATTTTTAATTTTATTTTAGGTGGTTTCTGTTAAAATTTCTGTTCTAGAAAGTATATTTTGTGAAAGTCCTTGATAGGATATCGGATGCGTACTATTTTTATCGCGTACTATTTTTATCGCGTAAAAATCGCGTATAAATAATTTTTAATATTAAAAATTGATCTTCTATATTTCTAAATTCGTTAATTATAGTGCTTAAATCTAAATAGTGTATAAAAGTATGCTTAGTATACACTAGTTTGGAATTGCCTAAGTTTAAGGGTAAAATAAAATTATTTAAAGGGGTTATTTGGATATCATCGGCACTACATTTCATGAGAAGCAGGGTTGTCAACACTAGTGTTATCTTCATCCTTTTCCTGAAATGAGAGATTACGTTTAGTTTTTGGTTTCCTAGTGCAACTCTTATGATATGCACCCTTATTTGTTTCTAGTTTAATATCTGACTCTTTTATAATGGTAGTTTTCTGAAATTTCGCCAAGTCTTTAGAACGATTTTTTGTTTTTATGTAAGCGGTTTCTGTGTTAAGGAATTTTGGTGGGTCTTGTCGATTATCATTAAGTTTATTTATTATTGATTCCTTTTTATTTTTTATTGATTTCGTGACTTTTGTCATATCTACAACTTATTGATTCTTGATCTACCGTTAGAATAATTTGATTTTTATATGTATTTAAAGATTTTTCAATAAAAGGTAACTTAAATGTAAGGTCATTTAGTGACCTGTGAACTGTTTCCAAATCAGTATAGTCGTTAGATATTACGATTGGGGTTTTCATATTATCGAGGAGTCTTATTCTATCAGGTGGTCCTTTTTTATCGGGGGTCTTATACTATCAGGGGGTTTTATTCTCTCAGGGGGTCTTATTCTATCAAGGGGTCGCATTCGTATATCCGAAATTACTTTAATTGTCGGTTCTTTCAGAACGTCTAGCCCTAAGACTTCGGGTACTGTCGTATTGTCCAGTGGCGGGAGTTCGTCTATAGTTTCACGAAACTCTTCCATAGTATCATTAGTATCTCTTGTGTTGTTAACTAAGGATGTAGTTTCTAGAGCATTTAAATTGTTAATCATTCCTGGTTTAGATAAAATTTCAACTTCATAAACATTAACAGGCATATTTTTAATTAATTTTTCATTGGGGTTAACAAAACCAGAGAAATTTACATCTTTGGGTTGTCGATATTTAAAGGGAATTTCGATGTTATTTCCTGTCAACTTTTGCTGTACTAAATTAATATTAAAATTCATCTGAATAAGATCATTAAGGCCTATGACACCATCAAAAAAGTCATGAAAGTCAAAGAGAATAATGTCTATATTATTTTTAATGCCAAAATCTAAAAGAATAGGTACTGTAGCTTGATATTTAGTTAGTTTACTATCTATGGCAGTTTTAATTACATTAGATCTTTGATAGATAAAGTTTGGAAAATGTTGTTCTATTCTTGAAGGTTTAATAATTGATTTAATGCTGCCAGTATCGATTAGTAATTTTAGAGAAGGGTTTATTGTTTCAATATATGGTAAAGAATTGTTAGTAGCTATATTATTGATTTCGATCAAGTCAATTGATCGTCGAGGCTGGTGTCTCGAAAATTTTCATCCTGTTCGATATTTTTATTATTTATTGATTGTCGATAATATTGATCATAAATTGAATTATCGCACGTATAATTTTGAGTATTTTCGTCGTAATATACATTACTATTGTAGTTATCGTATGACGTTTCCTGTTCATATTCATTGGAGTATAATTCTTGGTAGTTAGAATTGGGATTCCTGTTAAATAGTTGTCCGTTAGAGATATTCTGTGAGAAACTTTTTCTACTATTTATACTAGGAATACGCGACGTCGTCGACATCGGCTCGGGTTTCGGTAGTTGACTCGGTGGTATAGGTCGTGGTTTAAATACATCCTGTGGCGGTCCAAATATTTCGCGATTTGTAGGAAATCGTCTAGGTGGTACATTTTGTGTTTGAATATTTATCGGTTGTGATGGCTACTCGAATTTTGATCGGAAGGGTTGTTGATTACCAAAATTGTTATTATGATTATTATTGTAAGGGTTACGAGTAGCAAAATTACTGGGTGGCTTAAATTTATTGAAATTATTTGAATGGTTAAAATGGTTATTTCTAGAATTAAATTGATTTTGTTGATTATTATTAAAAGAATTAGGTGGATTATTAAAATTTGGCTTTTGTGATTTATAAAAATCACTATTACATTTTCCATATAACCTTTCAAAATTTTCAAATTCGATCACATAGGCTATCGCGTCTTCTAAACTTGTTGGTTTTTTAATGTATATGTTATTCTTTAAGGTACCACTACAACCTGCGATAAACGTATTTAACGCGGTTTTGTCGATATAAGAAATATGGCAAAGTTTTTCTTGGCGTGTTAACGTATTAAACAGTCCAGATCTCTTCGATCTGAGAATGATTGAATCAAAGCGGTCTTAAGACTATTCCAATCGGTTAATTCGGCTCGATTACCGACCATATATCTCTGCCTTATCAATCAATTTTTCTTGAATTGATTCAAGAATGTGTTGATTAAGTTCGGCATCATTTAAATTTTTGTAACTATTAAAAATACTTTCACATCTGTTGATAAATTTATTGAGAGTACTACTGTCTCCATCGTACGGTTTAATATTATCCATTTTGGATTTAAATAATTCCCAGTTAAGCTTTGATTCAGTCATTTTTTTAGATGGTATAGAAGAAGAAGCGATTTTGTTTGATTTTTGTACAGAAAATGATAAACTAGCTAATTTTCCTATAATTTCCTCTAATTCGGTCATGTATTTTTAAATAACTTTTTACCTACAACATTTACTAGTCCTCGTTTATTACGTATATGAGGATATAAATTTTTAATTTTATTTAAGGTGGTTTCTGTTAAAATTTCTGTTCTAGAAAGTATATTTTGTGAAAGTCCTTGATAGGATATCGGATTTTTAAATAACTTAATTTTAAAACTAAATATAAAGTAATTATTTATGTATTGATTATAAAAAATTTATTATATTGAATAATAATTTATTTTTTAAAATCGATAAATTATTTTTTCAATTATATTGATTTTTGATTTATTTTTTAAATCGATATATGATTTCTTAATTGATTAATTTTTTTAAATCGATAAATTAATGTTTTCTTTTTCGTTTTTCTTAAAATTACTGCTCCCAATGAGCTGCAAAATTGTGTGCGCTATGCACTGGCCCTAACTATCCCTACCGAAAAACCTTAACCAGAGGGTTCGGAGAGGCAAAAAAGAAAAGGCACTTACAGTTTTAATGCTGTCGTGTTTTCTTCTCCTTTCTCGATCCTTTTGCGACTCGTTGTGGGTGCTGCACTTTGCTGCCGTCGAGGTTCTTCTTCGATACGCGCTTAGGGGTTGAAACCACGAAACGACACAACTGGCCCGAAAAGATGCTCGAAAAACACAGAAATGCCGTCGCTCGTATCCTACCGACTGCGCCATTATGTTGTTCGACGGAAGAAAAGTCTTTTTAAAAACAATTATTTATTTAAAAGTATACAGCGTGAATGTTGTACGTACGAAATCAGACAAAAGAATGAATTTATAATGAACATTAACTTAAAAAGAAAACTTATCAATAAAAGCATGATCAGCAGGTCTCATGGGAACATCTTCGGTGCGGTTGCAGGTGTGGCGGAAATGGCCACATGTAACTTGCTATTAAAGACCAAATAATATAATTACATTTTTTACAACCCATTTTTTATTTTTTACAGCCAATTTAATGTATACATAATTCAATTTTCTGAATTCAAAACATCACTTATATGTTTAGAAAACCACATTTAACAAAAATAATTTAAAAAAAATGTAGCAGTAAGTTGAGAAATAATTTTTTGCCACTTTTCGCGTTTTCGGCATCACTGTGCGTCGCGTCGCGTCGGTGTTTATGTGAAATCATATTTTTCTGCTCAAGCCTCTTCGGGTGTCAAGAAATACAGAGCCAGACCTTGAGCATATCTGGTTAAAAGTTGGCATACAAACTTTTAGTATGGTTATTATATCGACCACCTTCATAAGTTACTATAAATTAATATATAATTATTTAATAACAATAAATATTAATAATAATATTATTTAATAAAAGTAATATATTTTAATGCTAAAAAAGTGCCGATAAATTCATGAGGGACGTGCATATGGAATATTTTTCAATAAAAATATGTACGCCACTGACTTTTTTTTTGGATATTAAAATTGTGTAGTCCGTTTAATGCCAATTAAAAATTATCTCTTGATATTTGTCGAATACCATGTACCTCCTTGATGAGATGAACGCCATTTTCATCACAATTAATAAAATTAAAATAAAAAGAAAGTTAATAAATTATATATTTTACCTAATTTATTATTAAATATTATTACTATTGGTCCAACCTACAGCAATTTCAAATTAAAGAATAATGGTATTTAAGATAATTACAAATATTTAACATCCTGTAACTCTAAAACTATGCATTTTCATACCCATATTTATAGGGTATACTCTTTTTCATATTTTTTGATGAAGAATCAATGAGTACTTATTTAAAACTTTCGCAAAGTAATGATATTAAAATTTGTTAAAGGTTGCTATTCAAGGATATTAAAAGACGGATTTCATCACACATTGATTTCCGTAAATCAACGAGTGCGAGAGAGAATAGATAAAGAAGGAAATGGGTTATCTTCCCAATGACAACAATGAAAGTGTGTAAGGATGAGACGTTTAAGGTCATAAATTTCCAGTATATAATACTGTCGATTATAAGAATATTAAAAAAAACTTACATATTTGTCGCTTTGTAAAAAAATAAGTTGAGGGAGGATAGTGAAATAAATAAAAAACGGCATAAATTCCATTATGGCTTTTCACATCAGAGTAACAATAAAAAAAATCAATAAAAAATAAAAATCAAAGAATTTCAATATTTTAAAAACTAAAAAAATCATAAAATCTATGTAATGAGTACATTAATTTTTATAGAAAGATGTAACTATGTACTATGTATGTAAAAAAATGTCAATTTACATTATAGCAACCAAAATTGAAACAAAAAGTGTATAAAATTGTAACGGCAACAAAAAAAAGTAAGGCTGCAAAATTCCAATAAAATTTTCACAAAAGGTCGGTAATGGTTTGGCAAACCTAAGTAGGTACCTAGATTAGATTTATTCTTATAAGAAAGTACGTTTTTTTCGAAAATAGATGTTCGTAATTTTATAAATAACAGGCGGATTATAGAATTTAATTTTTAGCATGCAATAACCTTTCTTAAAAGTGAAACAGAAATTGTTATTATCTTATTGGTACTTAGTACGTACCATGTACCTTTTTCCTACAGTTAATTTAATTAAAAAATATATAATTTAAAAACAATATTATTAATAATTAATTATTATTAAAAGAAACACGATCATGATATTTTTATTCAATTATAACATTTTAAATAGTTAAACAGTTAAGCATTAAAGCATTAAATGAATAAATTCTAAGAACGGACGCCGGCTTTATCTCAGAAACTACTTATCGTATAACTTTGGGAGAAAAATTCTAATAAATAAATCGACCAAGAGAAATCGCTGGAAATTATTTTCAAGTTTGAAAAATGTCCGCTATGGGGCGTTTCTCTGATAACCAATCAGAAAACAGGGTTTTTCTCAAAAATATGCAGGTAAACAGGTATTTTAAATATTACTGTTGTAATCATCGAGAAATTTGTAATTTTTATGATATAGTAATAGATATAGTATATATAATAGTATATAATAAAATTGATATTGCTCTATCTCATAAAATAAAGTGGTGGGGGAAGGTTAAACTAGCTTTTATTAAAACAATGATAACTCTGGTTTGGGTTAACCGATTTAAACAAACTAGGGCTCGTTTACAAGAGCTTTTCTTCCTTAATGATATCGACGGCGCGGCGTCACGACAAAAGGGCGTAAGCGCCAAAATAACGAAATTGAGATTATTGTTCCAAAATGTAATACTAATAAATGCGCACCTATCTATGAAACGGCTTAACAGGCAAAAATTTTTAACGTGAAAAAAAAAGACAGTTTTAGTTTCAAACCGCCAATACCCCTCCAAACCAGTCTCGACGCGAAAATCAGTAACCGCCGTTCACACGTGTTGGAAGGTCGCTTACGTATGGGATGAAAAATACCATTTTCCATTCAAAGGTATGTAGTAAAAGTTATTAATAAGATAGGTCTTATTCATATTTTGTAGTCTAGATTCTTTTTTGTGCTTCAATCTAATTCAAATAGTTAACACCAACAATTATTTGTGATTGTCGGTTACGCTTGTTCGTATTAATT
>NW_022146053.1:0-14802 GCF_002938485.1 Sitophilus oryzae | reverse complement strand
GCTTAACAAATTAGGTGGGATATGACAAATGGCCGTGTTACTTTCGCAGGGATGCGGCAACAGCGGTGCCGCGGAGTCTTGGGAAGTGTCATCGGGGATCTGGACAAATCCCGGGATGAAATAAGACGTGGTCCGGTATGACAGGCCGGTTTTTTTCGTCCCTTGTTGTCTTGGATTTGGGACAAATGACAATGTCGTGGTGAATTGATAAATTGTAGTTTGTTAGGGAGCAGTTAGCGAGAAGGTGTACAGGATATATACTAGTAGTGGGAATTATCGAATGAATACTATCGAAACATTCGATAGTTGCAATTCATTCGAATAATTCGATAGCTAGTAAGAAAACAATCGTTGAAACTAGTAAAAAAACATTCGTTCATCTGCCTTGAAATATTGTATTCTAGTAATTCGGTAGCAAAAACCATTCATTTATAAAATTCATTCATTTATGAAATTCATTTATTCTTCAGGATCGATTATAATAAAATATTAACTGGATTTTAGTTGTCGCCCGGCGACGTAGGTTTCTTTCCGAGAAACCCGACAGCGGTCGGTGGCAATGCTATGAAAGAAACCGGCATCTTTGATTTTTTGAGGAGTCACATAAAGATAAGGACACATTATTTTTTTATTGAGGTGCTAGTATTTACACAGAAAATACATTATGAAGGGCGCTGTTGCCATATATTGATATTAGTTGATATTAGCAAAGAATATTATTGTTTGGCTTTAGTTAGTTAGGGAAAGTATATCTATATATTTTGCATTTTTTTATAAATATTCTGTTGTTGCACTGCAATACATATATATACTATACTTGTTATTTTGGATGTAGGAAAATAATTTTTAATGTTTTTAAGCAAAGACTGGTTTAATAAAAAATAATAATAACAGTTATAATTTGTTATACCTATTAACAACAAAATTTAAAATAATTTAATATAAACATTTTTTTACGTAGTAGTAAAATATAAACAACAAATTAGATGTCAAAATTATTTATATTGGATCCTATTTAAAAATAATATAGTCTTTACATTTTTTTGGCAACGTTGGTTTATTAAATAATAATAATTGCAGAACTAATTTGTTATATTAACAACAAACTTTAAAATCATGAAATATAAACATTTATTAATTTTCAAAGTATGCAGTGTAATGGAAGGAAAATATAAATAAAAAATTAGAAATCAAAATTATTTATATTAGGTACTTTATATTACTATTTAAAAATAATATTTACTTTTACTGGCATTTACTTTAAAAAGTAAATGAAATATTTCTTCGCAAAAAAATACATGTAAGAGAATTAGCATAAACAAAATACAAACATCGTTAACTTTTTTTTTAAATTGGCACGTGTAAAACTTTCAATTTTATTTTCTCATCCCATAGTTTGAGTTCGATAACCATTTACTTAACCACATTACTTAAATATAATTATTGAGTTCAACTAATTCATATTATTAAAACATCTAAAATACAAATATGTATTTTTAAAATTAATTCTAAGTTCATCTCATCTCTCTTAAAAATTGCTACTTCTCAAAATTTCCCATTAAAAAATAGACCATATACCATATAAAATAAAATAATTGAAAGATCGGGCTATGGAAAATCACACAAATTTTCGGAAAATTTTTGACCACCTGCACACGCACACAATCGACAATTAAAAAAACTACTATTTTAGTATTTTAGATATTTTAATAAACGCAAAAATAGCACAGTATTTATAAGGCGAAGTTATAAAAATTTGGAAGAACTAATAATGCACTGACGCACACAAAAATCAAACGAATACTAAATTTTATTTATCAAAAGCATTCGATAGTCGTGGCTCAACGATAACCATTTAGTCGCACGGCGAGATTGTCACATATGCTTTAGTATACAAATGAATGAATGATTTTATTTGAATAAAACCATTCGATTGTTGAAATCATTCATTCAGTAACCATTCGATAGTCTAATTCATTCGATAGTTCCCATCCATAGTTGAAATTCAAGACAAGAAATTTTGAAAGTCTTGGTCTTGCAAGACTTTTTCAAGACTCTTGTGCAACACTAATTTTGAACGAAAAAGCGGTAGCAATGGTAAATAGAAAAAGGGAAAGAAAAAACGATAAAGGAAAAAGGCTTTATTTACTAGAACCTGGATTATTATTGGGATATTGACTATACCCTTTGTGTAATATGCGCACATAGTGCACACACATTTTTTTCCCTGTATTCGACACTCAATCTTTGGTCTAAATAACAAAAAAAAACTGAAAAATTAAATTAAAATTTAAATTTCCTTCTTTTTTTAGGTCATTTTCTCTCAATTTTTCTACTTTCTCCTTTACTTTTCTTCTTATTCTTTGAATAACATGCACAAATGTGTCGTCAGTTCAAAGAAAATGAAAAGGCATAACTGAAAAACCAACATAGGCTCTTACGCGCTGTATAAGCCATAAAAGAAATAAGTTACGTGGGGGGAATAGCTATTTCCTAACCTTTTTTCGATACACTAACCCAGACAATATCTTTATAGCGTCATAAAGGCCCGTACACCACTGAGAAAATATTCCCAAACGTCTCAGGGGGGTTTTGCAGTGGTGGCGTTAGCATTTGAGTTGTTTTTTTGGCAAAAATATATAGAAAATAGTTTGTTTAGTAAAAGTTGGAGATTGTAAATTGTATGGGAGAGGTAAGTTAATCACCGGGACCTTATAGATCTATTGTGTCTCCCTTTCTTGAATTATATAATACTCTTTATACAGTCTCAGGGCTTTGACGAAAGTCAGTATTTGAGACGGTTTTACAGAGTTTTACATTGGTTTGGAGTATTTAGAGATATTCAGAGAGGTGTTTCTCAAAGATGTCCATTCTTGGCATGTAATCCACTGGGAAGAATGGGAGTAGTGGAATTTTCCTTTTCAAAGGTGTTCCAAGCTCCTAAGCTAACAATTCTTCATTATAATTATTGTAGCATTGGCATATTTATCAATGACAATAACACTGCACTGATGTTAGGTCTAGAATGACCTCTATTGCTTCTATTGGGCAGGTTCTCATGACACCAGTGATGCAGGTTTATACCAGTCTCTACATTTTGCACATGTTTTGCATTGCTGTCCATTGCTTTAGTTTTATATACCAAGCAACTGCTCCATGAATAATCAAGGAGACTGAAAAATATTTGACGCCGCCACTGGGTGTTTAGCGACGCCCCATACTTCTTTACGCTATTTTGAGGCTTTAGTGTCATCGCTTGCCTATACGAGCACGCTAATGGTGTATTCCGTTCCTTCCTTTTCTTTATTTTGTAATAAACCGTTATGGAAAATTCGATTTCCTCCATTAAACTTACGTAGATTTAATGGAGGGGTACTTATACAAAATGCAAGAGTCGGATAATAGTTAATATAAGGAGTTTATAGAGCCCTTTGGATTTGCTGTTTGATTATTCGTTAAGGCGAAGTGATATTACGTATTTTCAGGTTGATGTATATTAAAAAAAATAATGGTTTATCAAATAGGGTTGCAAATAAATGGTTATAAAAGTTATTGGGTTTTTGGGTTGCCTTAAATATGACACATAAAACATTTTTATATCCCCCGTCTTTTACCTTTAATATATATTCTCTTTATGAAATAATAAATAAATAAAATAAATGCCTTTATTGTAAAAAAAAACTACAATTTGTAGACAAAGGTAAAGTAAACAAACAAAGTAAACAAACAAGGTACACAAACAAACAAACAAAAGATAATACAAAACATTATACAAATAATATTGTCAGTCTTATTGTTTAAAATAAACATTCATAAATTGTAAATGTTTACAATGTCAAAGAGTAAAAAAAAATAAAAATAATATTCAAAAATATTTAGTTAGTTTATAATAAATATCAATGATCTCTAAATAAATTTATTTCGGTGTCCTTGGTAAATATAGCAATAGTAAACATTAGACCAGTGTTTATAAGATCAAATTCGATTATCAAAATATAATTCATTTTCAATTTTCAATGCGAGTTCAATGCTGTGCGAAATGAAGAAAATGATGTTATGGATTTGATTTCAAATGGCAGGTGATGGTGCATTTTTTTCGAGTTGTATAATATTGAACTTTTAACTAACTCTGAGCGTGGGGTATGTAGATAAAGATCTTGCTCCGCGTTGCTGAGTGGATAAGTGTGAGATGGCCTTTCTTGAGAAGCTGATACATGCATACGTATTAGGCAAACGGATTCAAATATAAATAAGGAAGGAAGAGTCAAAATTTTTAATTTTTTAAAAAAGTCCTGGCAATGAGTTCTGCTGTTTAGTCCCAGTGAATATCGAACAGCTCTCTTCTGGAGCTTGAAAATGCGGTCAAATTGAGTCGCACAACACGTACCCCAGAATGGAAGAGCATACCTGAGGTGCGACTCAAAAAGTGCATAACAAACAGTTCTAGCCACTGACAAGTTAAGCTCCTTAGAAACAGATCTTAATGCAAAACAGGCGGAGCTCAATTTTTTCGACAAAGCTTCGATATGCATGTCCCATTTCAGAGAATTGTCTACACAAGCCCTAAGAATTTTACAGATTTTACGACGTCAATGGTGGTGTTGTTAAGTACAAAAGTTTTAGAAATGTTGAGACTCAGGAGGTTCGAATCGCACTGAGCTTCAACACTTGTTTCAAGTAATTCGACTCTGCTTTATTTATCTCGATAGCCAAACTGTTCCTATTTCCCGGTTATTTATTTATTCTAATGCAATTTCTCTTTCAGATACAGTGATAAAAGAAAAGCCATTTTCAAAATTCTTTTTATTTTCGAATTCCAGATTTGATATCCTACGTAGTATATTATTTTCCGATAAACTATCTCTCGGGCAACTGGTGCACGGAGAAAGAACTATTACAGCCACTTTCTTCTCAGTATCGAACTGAGAAATTTCAAAGTTGAGTTAATGTCGCGAATGTAATAGATATAAATTGTTCTGGAATTTTCTCATTTTGATCGATTTGAAAAGCGACCCCGGTGGTTGACTTCAGGGGAGTAGGGGAATGGGGGGGGTCACCTATCAGCTAGGCAAGATGGATTATTTCGAAAAAGGACTCCATTATTTACTTAATTTGTAATGGTACAGGGTGGCCCTGATCATACGCCGCGGAGGCTCCAAAGAGAACGACAGTTTGTATTGAAATGAAATTTTGTGAGCACATGTAGGTTAATTCAGAGCACTTTTTAAAAATATAGAGAGTTCTACAGGGTGTCCCCAAAAAAAGTTACATATCAAAGTTGGGTTTTTTGTAATGAAACATCCTATATATTAAATGATTTGAGGATTATGGGAGAAAAATAAAGGTGAGTTCTATATAATAAAAAGGAAGGTTTTTGACAAATTTAACATTTACAGTTGAGGGTTGGAACCTTTGGTGTTACACAGCAAAATAAAAACACTAAATCACCACAATACACCAAAACACTTTTACTTTTACACTGGACGCGCGTTTCGCTAACCATGTTAGCATCATCAGCAGATGATTATAAACTAAAGTACAATCTACAAGTTGAGCGTATATATACACGCTCAGTGGGCACCAGTGGGCGTGGCAAAATCTAGCCAACCGAGTCCAGAGCCAACTGAGCGTAACAGTTAGATTTCCGCCACTAGAGTAGTAGGAACAAAGAACTTGAAGGAATTGGACCGTTGACTCTGTTCATACTATCTTTACATTTATTAATTCTGATGCTTTCATATGCATCTAATTGCCTGTAATTTGAGACTTGTTTAATTAATTTTAAATTATTAAGATCTATACAATGTTCATTATCAACAATATGTTCGGCAACGCAAGATTTATCCGGTCTACCATATCTTATCTGAGCTAAATGTTCTTTAAGTCTAGTTAATATTGATCTTCTAGTTTGCCCAACATATTTCTGATTACAATCTTTACAAGAAATTTCATAAATACCCGACCTTTCCAGTGGAGGTGTTTTATCCTTTGGATTACCTAATAATTGTTGTAATTTATTATTAGCACTATACACAAGTTTATAATTGACATTCTTAAAAATTCCTTTTAGACCACGGGATAACTCTCTATCAAACGGTATCGAAAAATATTTAGACGTATCTTTCTCCACTTGAAAAGTCGAATTTTCAGAAATCATTAACCTATACCTACGTTTTCTAATTAATTTATCAACTAGTGAAGGAGAATATCCATTACACTCAGCTACATTCCTAATGTAATCTCTTTCTATTTCATATCTTTCGTTGGAAAGTGGGAAACTAAGTAATCTATGAACTAAGAAATTTAAACTAGCCATTTTATGTTCAACACTATGATGTGATTCATTAGGAATATATCTGCGTGTGGTCGTATTTTTCCTATAGATGTCAAATTCCAGGCAATTATTAGTATTTCTAATAACTAATACATCTAGAAATGGTAATCTGTCGTTGTTCTCAATTTCATGCGTAAATCAATTAGATGCATATGAAAGCATCAGAATTAATAAATGTAAAGATAGTATGAACAGAGTCAACGGTCCAATTCCTTCAAGTTCTTTGTTCCTACTACTCTAGTGGCGGAAATCTAACTGTTACGCTCAGTTGGCTCTGACTCGGTTGGCTAGATTTTGCCACGCCCACTCGGTGCCCACTGAGCGTGTATATAAACGCTCAACTTGTAGATTGTACTTTAGTTTATAATGATCTGCTGATGATGCTAACATGGTTAGCGAAACGCGCGTCCAGTATAAAAGTAAAAGTGTTTTGGTGTATTGTGGTGATTTAGTGTTTTTATTTTTTTTTTTTGAAATTTAACATTTTCTAGAAATAAAGAACAATTTTTAGATTACAATAAAAGCTATCTAAATTGGAATTTACCCGGTATAACTTAATATGTAGCTAAATTAACTATTGTACTTTAAATCAAATTAAAACTTGATCCAAAAAGTTATACAGGATGAGTCAAAATTAATATTGAACATTGGTTACCTTCAAAAGTATGTTACTCTTTTATTTTAAATGGAACACCCAGTATATTAGTCCGATATTCAATGGAGAACTCATGTCTATTAATACTATTAAGGTTGCCTATCCCTAAAACAAAGATTTTCCTAGATATTTTCATTTACAGGATTTGATCTGAGTAGATCTTTATTATTTGACGAAATCTAGGTGGCAGTGATATGTCTGACGTTACTTCAACACAGCTGTCTAATTAGTCCAACTTTAACATGAAAGTTATCATTTTGTGTCAGTTAAAACAAAAAAAAATTACAGAAATTTGCCGAAAATGCAAACTTATCCTACATCAGAAAGAATTGTATATAATACAATATAGTACAATAAATACCAATTTTGGGAAAAAAGTACCAAAAATACCAAATTATTTCCAAAAAAATACCAAATTAGTATTATTCTTTTTAGTATCTAAAGAATTTAAGGTATTTGGAGCTTTAGGGCCTATTCATGTCAAACTACGATAATTAGGTCAGAAATTCGAGTTCCAAAAAAGTGCGGTTCTAGAACGGTTTAAAACAATCGCACAGTCTAATTACGACAACCATTCCTGTCAAAAGTTGCAAAAAATCATATTGTGCCAGTGTTTTGAACCGTTCTAGAACCGTACTTTTTGGAAACTCGAATAACGCTACTCTCATGACACATTTAAAAAGTCATTTTAACGGTTCCATTAACATCGATACTTCAAAAATTTATAAAATAAAAACTAGACATAAAAAGTAATTGACTTTTTTGTTATTTGCGCTATTTGTTACTTATAAGCTCAAAAATATAATTATATGCGCAAGAAAAATAAGAAATTCTAACGAGATCCATATTATGTTTCCATGATGCGAGTTCTTTAATTTCTTGACATTTTTTCGTATGACGCTATGTACTGTTTTTGCGTAAAAACCATTTTTATGCGTTGAAAAATTGCAAGCTTGGCAATTAATATCAGCAACCTAACCTCGAAACACAAATAAATATTCTTAAGTATGTATATTACGATTATTGTTAAGTAGGTACTTACCTTGGACAATAAATATAAAAACTTTAAAATAATTCATATAAAATAGGTCAACACCAAAATTTTTTGATCGTGTAAAAAGTGCGAAGGCGGCTCATTTTCAATGCAAATGGGCTAGAAATGATAGAGAAAGTTAATAGTTTAGAGAGTGGTAAATCGCGTGGTAAAATGTTGGGAGATTGCGCTTTTGGCGCCCTCTAGTTGGCTACAGGAACGAACTATGAAAAAGCGGGAGATTTAAATTATTATTATTTTTAAAGCAATTAAAACTAAGAGTGCCCTTAACCAAAAACAGGGAAATAAATGGAGATACCTACTCAATCTCCATTTATTTCACTATTTTTGGTTAAGGGCACTCTTAATTTTAATTTTCCTTTTTTTATGGGAAAACGATTAAATGGGAAGAATTGAACGGGAATGGAAAGAATGACCAATTATTGTATTTTGTATTAATTTATAATACCCCTATTCTACTAAATATCTAGCTAGATTGTACTTACAGTTAAATAGCTACATTGTACTAGTTATATACATATTTACAGTTTTATGATGGCTATTATTTCTTTTCATCTTGCTATCAATTGATTCGCTCCAACTTGAGTACTATACCTCGAAATAGCTCCAGGAATTATTTATCTTTACAGGCCTAGAATATGAAGATTCACAGTAGAATTTTTGGTTTTACTGCCTATTAGAAACAAACCTACCCCCCTACATCAAGGGACATACAATTATGCCTTGTTCTCGGCCATGATATTCCTTCCATTCTATATCCAACATCCAACTTAGCACACCTTCTGGTTCACAACAGGGCCTAGACTGGTCGGATGATATTTTAACAGAATAGTCCTTGATATATCTTTCACACTTTCATTTAATAATTAAATAGGAGGGCTGGATGGTATAATTTCTAGAAAGAATAGCCTGTGAAATAAAAACTTCTGCATGGACATTACCTTTCTTACCTTTGTCTGCTATTTTTTAATAAAAAACAACTGTTTAGTTTGTACAAAAATAAAATTAACAATCAAAAATTTCTTAAAATATGATCAAGCCTTGTACTACGCCGCGTGCCGCTTTTTGAACAAACAACAAACAAAAGAATGAGGTTAGCGGCGTTGCCAATGTCAATTTTCTAGACTACCCAAAAATCTAAATTAAATTCGCCAATTTGGGGAGAAAAATGTCCCGATTCACCAAAAATTCCCCATATGATTATTTTAACAAAAAAAATTAATTTTAATAATAATACAATATTTATTATATATGTTAGAGGGATTAAACTGTAAATTACCTCCTTGTTTTTTAATCCCTTCCCTAGTTGTCATTAAATAATTTGAGGTCACTAAATTTTCTTGCAACTGAAAAGACATATCGTCCCGCTCGGTTTTTAAAGCTAAAAATTTTACACCATTTTCAATCAGCAATAAAATGTTGAAACCCTTATTTTCGCCGCCTATTGCTCATCCCCACAAAATTCCCAATCGGCTCCGGATTCCCCAAAATTTGGGGAATTCCCCACAAATTGGCAACGCTGGAGGTTAGCGTGTTCTTTCTGAATATGCTGAGACTAACGGACTAGTGTCGAAACACAGATAGCTAGATGGAAGTATTTCGGCACTTGCGTCGATGCGCTACAGGAACATTTGCCTGCGCGTCGTATGTCTTCTGGCAGTCTTTTAATTTTTCTGTTTGTCTATGCTAGAAATGATGCAATCGGCTTCCCGGCCGTCGCCACGTGCGTCTAATCCACATCCACCGTTGCCAGATGTCCAACTAAATACCTGTTTAACACCAGTTTAATGCCAAATAAAACAAGTTTATTACCAAATAATACCAAATTAGTACCAAAAGTACCAAAAAAATACCAGTATTACCAAGTGCTTGTACAATAAATACCACCAGGGGTTTGACCCTCGATTTTTAGTAAATGACAAGAATGAGGTTGATCTCGCCAAAATTATTATGGATTGTCATTGACCAGCCATCTTTGACGCCATTTCTTTTCGATCATATGTTATTCGGATATTTCACAGAGTTCAATGTTTCTGTTTTAGTATTTCAGTAAAATTTTCAGAATCTAAAACACGAAATCGAACAATACCGCTATATCCAATCAAGGTGAATATATATTTATTAAACCTTCAAAATGCAGCACGCTAAGCATTAGGTAGTGAATTATTCAGAATTATACCGACCATCCAACGAAATTTACTTTGTAGTTAACTATCCGTTACAAAGCAAAATATATAACTAAGCCCGAAGCCGCCGAGCACCACGGGCAAACTCCAAACAGCTTTAAATTTGTTAATATAACTATTTTCGAGCTCCTGCGCAGCATACGCGGTTACACAAACATACCTTTCTGACCTTTCCGGAAATTTACATACATCTAATTAGAGCTGTGAAATATTTAATAACATTCCGGAGAGCGTTTCAACGCAGCATTAAAGACGGGAAAGTTTCGTATTAGTTATATGCTAGTTTAATTTTGCGTGCTTTTGAATGGTTTGACTGAAGAATCAATGAAGTTAAATATACTGCCTTAAAAATTAGTGTTTACATTTCGTCACTTGCACTATTCAGAAGAAATACGACAGTTTTAAACATAATATTTGACTGAATTTTCGATAAAGTCCAAAATCAAGAATGCCCCTCGTAAATTATGTCGTATTTTTTCAGAAGAGAATGCTCAAAAGTTCAGCCACTTATGTAAAACAACCAACTGGGATACTAGCTCTTATGATGTCGACACCGAATTTTCTATTTTCGTAAAAACATTAACCAGTCTAGCGTTCATATCCTTTCCTCTTAGGCCTATAAAAAATAAGCATAATAAACCTTGGACCACTAAAGGTCTACGCATATCTTCTAAAAACATGCGTTCATTATCTCATTTAAAAAAATTCGCAGACAGTCTCTTCTTCCACAATTACGTAAAACTATACAGAAAAATTTATCATAAGACTATAAGAGCCGCTAAGGACCTTTATTATAATAGGAGAATAGTCAATTCTGGTAATGTTGCTAAGGAAACATGGTCTATTGTGAATGAGTTGAGAAACAAAGCTTCTTCGTCTAGCAATATCTCTACCTCGCCTGAGAACCTTAACGATTACTTTGTAAATGTAGCGAAAAACTTAACTAATACCATATGTCCTCCTCATGATCCACTTTCTTATCTCTCTAATGATAATGTAAACTTACACAGTTTCTTTTTTTCGCCCGTAGTTCTTGAAGAGCTTCGGAGTACAATTAATACCATCAAAAATAAATCCTCTTCTGGGACCGACGGGCTAACTTTAAAAATGTTTTCGAATCTGCCAGAAAGCACTCTGAATCACCTAACAACTTTAATAAACATGTCGTTCCAAAATGGTGTTTTTCCAAAATGTCTTAAGACGGCAATAATCATTCCTCTGCACAAAGGAGGAGACAAAGATGAAGCTTCTAACTATCGCCCAATTGCACTCCTTCCAACGCTATCTAAGATCATAGAAAGGTTGGTTAAAAGAAGGCTGGTATCTTTTCTGTTTAAGTACGAAATACTTACTGAATATCAATTTGGATTTCTAAGCAACAAGTCCACAAATGACGCTATGTTTTCCCTCCTTAATAAAGTTTACTCCAGCCTAAACAACCATCATTCTACAGCAACAATTTTCTGTGATTTTTCTAAGGCGTTCGATTGTTAATCATAAGATCTTAATTAATAAACTGCAGCACTATGGGTTCAGGGGATCATCTCTCGGATAGTTTAAGTCGTATCTGAGCAACAGAAGTCAACTTGTGAGGGTGGATACCACGTTGTCTTCTAGAAAGCCAATAGAATGTGGAGTACCACAAGGCTCAGTACTAGGCCCTGTTTTGTTTCTTCTTTTTATTAACGACATTGCTAACATAAACATCAGTGGCAAAATATGTCTTTTTGCGGACGACACTAGCTTCACTTGGAGCAACAAGGACATCACGGCATTCATAGGATTATATCAAATGACTTAATCACCATTAAATCTTGGTGCGATTCGAACCTCCTGACTCTCAACATTTCTAAAACTAAAGCTTTGTCGTATAAAAACTCGTTGCAGCCTTTTGTACTTAACAACACCACCATTGACGTCGTCAAATCTGTAAAGTTCTTGGGGCTTGTTGTGGACAATTCTCTGAAATGGGACATACATATCGAAGCTTTGTCAAAAAATTGAGCTCTGCCTGTTTTGCATTAAGGTACTGTTTCTAAGGAGCTTAACTTGTCAGTGGCTAGAACTGTTTATTATGCACTTTTTGAGTCGCACCTCAGGTATGCCCTTCCATTCTGGGGTACGTGTTGTGCGACTCAATTTGACCGCATTTTCAGGCTCCAGAAGAGAGCTGTTCTATATTCACTGGGACTAAACAGCAGAACTTTTTTAAAAAATTAAAAATATTGACTCTTCCTTCCTTATTTATATTTGAATCCATTTTCCTAATAGGTAAACATGTATCAGCTTCTCAAGGAAGGTCATCTCACACTTATCCACTCAGGAACGCGGAGCAAGATCTTTATCTACCTACCCCACGCTCAGAGTTAGTTAAAAGTTCAATACTATACAACTCGAAAAAAATGCACAATCACCTGCCATTTGAAATCAAATCCATAACAAATTTTTTTTCATTTCGCAAAGCATTGAACTCTTATTTACTAGACAAGGCTTTCTACGCCGTAAATGAATTATATTTGAATTGAAAATCGAATTTGATCTTGAAAACACTGGTCTAATGTTTGCTATTGCTATATTTACTAATGACATCGAAATTAATTTATTTAGAGGTCATTGATATTTTGCTATAAACTGGCTAAATATTTTTGAATATTATTTTAAATTTTTTGTTCTTTGATATTGTAAACATTTATAAATGTGTATTTTAACAATAAGACTGACAATATTATTTATATAATGTTTTGTATTATCTTTTGTTTGTTTGTTTATGTACCTTGTTTTTTTCTACTTTGTTTGTTAGTTTAACTTTGTCTACAAATTGAAAAATTTTTTGACAATAAAGGCATTTATTTATTTATTTATTTTATTTATTTATGAAAAACGGGCACATTAAAATGTTGATCTATTTTAAAGTTTAATACACTGTTCCAGTTTTAAAACTTCCCACCCTTAATATCTTTCTTGCAGTTAAAAAAATATGAAAAATCGTAAAATGTACTACAAGGAGTAGTTTATTTAGTCCCCCTTACAAGTAAAATTGACGTCTCTTTCCGATTTTTCATATTTTTAACTGCAAGAATGATCTTAAAGGTGGGAAGTTTTAATATTGACACAGTGTATATTTTGTTTTAGTGGGACGATTTTGATGATTTTTTAAGCAATATGTAGCTATTTTTTTTTATTTGGCTTTTAGTATCTCTTTCTAAATTAAAAAAGTTTCCAACTGTCAGTTATACGATGGAAAAGAAAATGTTGATATTTTGCTGAAAGTTTGAAACGCCCTGTGGAATATGTTACCAAAGTAAGTAATTTAAAAATCATTTTATCATCTGGCTGCATCTTTCCTCGAGTAGTATGTTTTTTGGTTCATCTCAATAGCTTTTTTTTGTTGGAGATATTCGCTTTTGAATGGTGGGTGGTCTGAATTGTATTCCAGAATCTTCGGCAGCATATTCTGTGGATAAAAATAAGTAAAAAAGTTCGTATAAATGTATGTCCTAAAATGCTTAGTTTCGGAGACCCTGTATAGTAGAAGTTTCATTTTTATTTGTATTTTTTCTGAATAATTTCTGAAGTAACGTCAATATTTGGATCAAAATTGGTGTCTGGGAGTTTTTTGACATGAGAAATTTAATTTTGATGTCAATATGACTCCTATTTGTAGAGGACGCCACCTACAGGTGTTTTAACAGTTTTGAAAAGTAATAACTTTTCGTCCGTACCTGTATAAAACTACTGAGTGAAAAAATATACATTTCCGTGATTTTTTACGTAAAAAATGTCTCTTTGTGAAAATCGCTACGAGCAACCATTCTCAAGATATTTAGAATTATTGAAATAGTCAATATATCTCATTATTGCCTAAAAATAAACATGTTGCGTAGATAGTTATTTGTTAATTTTCAATTTTTAAATTGTAGTTTTCAATTTTTAAATTAATCATAAATTTTTCTTCGAAAATAATATAAGACAGTTACTGTTGAACTTTTGGTAAAAAAAAAACAATTCAAATTTATGATTTCAGTGTAACTAAATTAAACATATGTTTAATTTATGTCAATGAAGACAGGTATTGATAATTTCGATTCCAAATATCTCGAGAACCATTACTCGTAGCGACTTTTTTTATGCAAAAAACGTCGTAAATGTATATTTTTTTACTCAGTAGTTTTATACAGGTACGGATATCCCTTCAAATTTTGGTAGAAAATGCATTTTTATATAATTTAGACCTCATTTATCAATATACATTTGACATATTGACATTTTAGATTGTTTTTAAAGCAACAAATGTACAAAATGTACAGGCTAGTAATATTATCGTTTTTAGCAAAACGATAATATTTCTAGCTCATTACTATGCAAAAAGAAAACTATTTAAATCTTTATATAAGGGTATACCATTTATTAAATATACCACCACTATTTCCGCCCAAATACTAATTAATTACATACTTAATTGTGTTCGTTAATAAATTATTCTAAATAAATGTGGATTTGAATCAGAAATCAATATAATAATAAGTTATGAAAATGAACGTCTCTGTTGTTATAAATAAGCATTTGTCAAAAA
>NW_022146052.1:3920069-3941084 GCF_002938485.1 Sitophilus oryzae | reverse complement strand
GTAAATCCGGCAACCCTGTTCGAATTGGCGGATGCAAAACGACAGAAAGTCACCCTCCGTGCAACCAACCCCAATTTCGGCGGCACACTCCGGAAGTGAGCGAAAGTTTGGTGTTTTAGTGTTTGCGTGGGAGTCCTGAAAGTTAGGAATCTATTATACAAAGCGTTCCACCCACTTCTGTACAGAAGTAATGCTAATTTCTATAAGCTGCGTAGATAATATAATGGAAATATATTGTTATTTATTGAAACTAAAAGAATTTCGGACTTCCATTGTCTTTATTTTTATTTATTTTAACAAATTTTGCAGATATATATATCATTGACCGTTAGAATTTCAATGCATTTCCTACATAGTCTATCCATTATTGTTGAAATTTCTATTCTTGGATGACTAAAGATGTTATTACTGATGTTTGATATGAATTCCGCTTCTTTAAATTTACGCCTTTTCCAGTGAGGTTCCTTGTGGATATTTTGTCTTTCCAATATAATAAAAACAATGGAAGTCTTTTAGTTCGAATACTGAATCATTGATTATCACTCTCAAAGATGTATTAGTAAGTACCATACGATCGAAAAAAAAACGGTGTCAAAGACGGAACGGGAATGACAATCGATGATAATTTTAGCGAGGTCAAGCCCTAGCCGTCATTTACTTTGTCCGTACCTACTCTTCTAGATTTTTTATTAACGCTTACTTGACTTACTTGAATTTATATTGAGTAAAAATGATTGTGTAGTAAAAATGGTGTATGTATATAGTTTAAAATTCAAGAAAAAAAAATATTGGAAATAGATTTGTGTGTCTGAAAACATTCTATTCTTTTGTAATCTTTCTATTATTATAGTTAATTTTTGAGCCAAGTTTTATGTCAATTTTTAGTAAATTCCCCGATCATACTGTAAACACTGTTTGATAGTCAGTCATTGCCTAAATTTCTGTTTCACAATGTACCGTTTGTGTCCGGGAAGGGTTCATAGTTTCATAGTTGTCGATTTTGGAAAGAAATCAGTACATGGATATTATTTCGTATATTTTTCATTTTATTGATTTTATTCTTTTGTAATCTTTCTATTATTATGGTTAATTTTTGAGCCAAGTTTTATGTCAATTTTTAGTAAATTCCCCCATCATACTGTAAATACAGTTTGATAGTCAGTCATTGCCTAAATTTCTGTTTCACAATGTACCGTTTGTGTCCGGGAAGGGTTCATAGTTTCATAGTTGTCGATTTTCGAAAGAAATTAGTACTTGGATATTATTTCGTATATTTTTCATTTTATTGATTTTATGGAAAGAACTGTTCATTAAAATGTTGTATCCTATGTTATAGGGCTTGTTTCTCTCTACAATTTCCTGTCTCCCAATGTACCGTTTGTGTCCGGGAAGGGTTCATAGTTTCATAGTTGTCGATTTTCGAAAGAAATCAGTACATGGATATTATTTCGTATATTTTTCATTTTATTGATTTTATGGAGAGCACTGTTCATTAAAATGTTGTACCTATCCTATGTTATAGGGCTTGTTTCTCTCTACAATTTCCTGTCTCCCAATGTACCGTTTGTGTCCGGGAAGGGTTCATAGTTTCATAGTTGTCGATTTTCGAAAGAAATCGGTACATGGATATTATTTCGTATATTTTTCATTTTATTGATTTTATTCTTTTGTAATCTTTCTATTGTTATGGTTAATTTTTGAGCCAAGTTTTATGCCAATTTTTAGTAAATTCCCCGATCATAAGTACTGTAAATACAGTTTGATTGTGAGTCATTTTCTAAATTTCTACTTTATATAGTTAAACCTCTCTCCTTATAATAGCTTTGTTATTGAACAAAGACTCGTACTATAACCCAATATTTCAAGCCATTAATATAAAACTAAAGCTATATTACTCGGTATTATCGCAATATAACTGGAAAAATTACATGGATTCCCGTTGAAACTCGCAGCTTAATGGCACTATACGCAATCCTATAACCACTCCGTTCCTATATCTTTTCCTAATTAATCTTTTATCTAAACTATCGATGAAAAGAAGAGAATAACATCCACCCCCAGCATAAAGATAGTGAATTAAGTTAACTACCCCTGATGCGAGTTCCTCTGAACACACACACAGAATTGGGGCCGCTCGCGAGCTTTATAAATCCAATTTTGGTATTAGAATTAGCCCCCAGGGGGGCAGCGTATAAATTACTAATTCTTCGTGTAAACATCTCGGCTATCTACGGCTTCGTTCGGATTAAGAAATTACTGGGTTAAGAAGGAGGGTCAATATTCAATATAGTCTGTCCAACGACAAAATCCTTTCAAGTGATAGATGTGTCTGTCATTTTAATTTCAAAGTAGCTTTTTGTATTTTACAAAGAAATAAGTTGGTATAGTCTGTGAAACGAATAACTTTGAATTTGACAGTTCCCGCGGGCTTTTCTAGTGTTAATTTTATTAGGTTAGCAACTTGCGGCCCTGCAGACGCAATGCCGTCTCTAATAGAACAGCCTCACTTGACTATGGCTGAAATCGCACTCCATAGTCAATCTAGATAGTTTTAGTGTTAAGAATAATAATTTTAAAAAATATGTGATCATCTTTTGACAAGTTTATATTAGTTTATTAATTGTAGTAAACATTATGTGGTGTGTGGTGTGAATATTTTATATGTATTTTTTTGCATTATATTCGACACTATTTTTTTCATATGACACAACACTGATGCAGGCTATAATGTTACCCGAAACGTTTCTTTTTAAACCAAATAAAAATAATGAAAAACCAAATGAAAACGTAATCAGCGTTTTTCCCGAACCTAAATCACAAGAAAATCAAAAATTTTAGAATAATTTTACATATAAAATGACAGCGATCTTTATTTCATAGCCATCGCTGACGCCTTTTTTTCTATGATATTGTATTGTTTGCAAATATAATTTTTCGAACATTGATACTTGCAAAATATACATATAAATTTGGTGAATGCAAATAATAATACATCACTATTAGTAGATATTGAATGTTTTTTATTAAATTAGATCGATTTTAAAACCCCAAAATTTAAAATATATTTTACATTTTATACATTATCTGATGCACCTATTCATTATTTGTATATTGTAAAAAATTTGCTGCATTTGTGTGGTTCATAGTTTATTTGCCAAAGTATTTATTACTATAAATAGGTATATGTATTGTATTTATTAACTGTATGTTATGTATATTTCATGTAAACTATATAATTTTTAAAATACAATGTTTATGAATGAACAATGTATCATGAATACATGTTTTCCATGTACTCTACAATATATTTATTAATCCGTAGTATCTAACTAGCGTGACGTCATCAACCTCGCTCCGAGGCTGTTCTATTAGAGACGGCATTGGTCAGATATTTAGAAATGTCAAAAGCTGATGACATTTTACTTTTGGCAATTATGACATTTTGTGTTGATTTTTGCAAGAAGAGGAGGAACTGTCACTTGTTTTATTATTTTCCTTTTCTATTTCACGAAAGTAAAAAGAGTTACCTATCTGATTCGTTCAGGTACTCAGTTTAAAGAATATCAGTAACTTTTTTGACAGAGGGATTTTATATTTGCCATGTTGGTAAAAAATAACGGTCAAAATTCAAAGTTATTCATTTTATAGACTATACAACTGGAACGCATAGCAGGAAATATATTTAAAAATTGACTGATAAGTGATTACTTCAAAATATTGTGAAAAAAAACTGTATAAAATTAAAAAATGTAATCGAGTTATTTTTATACAGGGAGTCCCAGAAATATTTATTTCTGGGACACCCTGTATATAAAAAAGTATGTTTTAATACAAAACAACCAAGAAAAAAAACACCACTTACCAAATCAATTTTTTTTTAGTCTTAAGAAGCTAAATGGTAGTACCTGTAGTAGTACTAATCGTTGTTATTTATTTATTTTTTTCTGAGTAATATCAAAAAGCTAAAGTACGGAGGTACCATGAAATTTAGCGGTGGTACCGCCGATCTTCTGGTACTGCCTCCGCCGCTTCGGTACGCGATTATTTCCACGATCGGCCTGTCGGGTCGGTTGTCGCTGACGCGGCCGCTGTCGCCGCCTACTTTGATCGTTTTTCGAAAAAACAACGGGCAGAGGAAGGCGCCATTGGTCGCCGGGTACGGCCGGTCGTACCCGTCATGGGAGGCCGCGGGCATCACGAAGGAGGCGGCGGCGAAGACGAGCGGAGTCCGCCACGTCCGAGGCGGCTATGGTTTATGGCCATAGGAGGTGAAGAAAGTATATATACAGGATGCTACAAATTCGAGGTACGAGCATTGGTATCTTGGTAACCGTAAGAGATACGAACATGGTTAAATTAGGGCAAAGTTGCGTTTTGGGATGTTCACCAAGATGCCATCAACATTTTTTTTAAAAATTTCAAGGATTGCTGAGTTTTTTGGAAAAACGGATTTTTTTGAAAATATTTTTTTTTTCCTGGCGTTACTTTTTAGAAAATGAAAAAACTAATTGCACATTCTCATTGCCACTTTGTTACGGCTATTTGATAGTATTTTTAGATTTTCAAATTAGCTTATAATTTGTGAAATATAGAAGCCAACTTAATTTTTTTAAATACGGACCTGCATTTTTAATTTCAGATTTTGAAAGAACTCGGTCTCCTGAGTAAAATGACATACCACACTTTATACTTTTTTGTTTCGGACATTTGAACACAATTTAATTAAACTAATTTCAAATCTGGCTCTGTTTTTTTTTTAATTTAATCTATTTATCGTCAAAATATGACGTGAGGTACGGAAAATCAAATGTAATATAAATTAAAAATACTTATAATATATAATAATACTTATCATATAGCCCTAATAAAGTGGCTATGAGATTGTGCAATTCGTTTTTTGATTTTCTAAAAAGTAACGAGAGGAAAAAATAAAATCGATTTTCAAAAAAATTAGTTTTTTTCCAAAAACTCAGCAATCTTGAAATTTTTAAAACTTTTTGATGGCATTTTGGTAAACATCTCAAGGCGCAACTTTGCCCCAATTTAATCATCTTCGTCTCTATTACGGTTTTCAAGATACCAATGCTCCTACCTCGAATTTGTAGCACCCTGTAGCACCCTTAGGGGTAGTATATTTTGACCCCAGAAACATGACTTTAAGTTTCTTTTCGCACAATTTTTTTTCAAAATTTCGAATTTTCTGAAAAAAAATTTGGAAATCTTTTTAGTTTTTCGTTAAAAAACATCATTTCTTGATAATCTGGCAACATAGATAGTAGATTAAATTTACTACAAGAAAGAAAATCCAGAAAAGATCGAGTGATTCTCAAAATTTTAGCAATAAATCATTTTTTTGGTAATTTTCAAAGTAAAATAACTCAGTTATTTTGGATTTATTTGAAAAACGGTAAAGAGAAAATATGATTCTTTTATCGAGATCTATCGGCCCTGAAAATATTTGCACTTATTCAAGACTCACCCTGTATATTTATATTTAATTTAATTTTGTTTCTTACCCCGTATATACACACAACTAATACACAACTGAGAATTTCTACTACCAGAAATCAAACAATTAATTTAGAATGGAGTGCGTTATTTAGATACAGACAACAGATGGACCAGAAAAATTAGAGTATGGTACTCACGAGGAATTAAGAGACCTAGAAGAAGACCGAACCTAAGATGGGAATATTAGGAAATTAGCAGGGATAACTTGGGCCCGCATAACCAACAATAGACAACAATGGGCCCAATTAAACGGAGATTATCTAAAAGTAACTCTAGAGAACTTTTAACCATAAATATACAAACGCGTGTCAAAAAAATAATAACCAAAATCACTCTATGTCCAAAGCCATTACGAAGAATTTAATACAGATACCAACTATTCCAATATTGCCCTAAGAAGAGCGTAATATTTTTCATAAAGACCTTCCCTTTTAACGTCAAAAATCATCCCTTATCAAAACAGATTCGTACTGTCCGCCCGAGCTGGGGTCATTTCGTATAAATATGAAAGATGAAATCACTGATTTGATAAGATTGAAAGACCTCTAACAACACCATGACAAATATATTGCTTTTGATAATACACGGAAATTATAGGGAAAGATATCTGCACCAATAAATTTATATAGAAAACTTTGGATGGGAGCTTATATCGTCTTGGTTGATGAATGCGAAACTACAGGGGAATTGCAGTTGCGGGGTCAATAAGGAGGCTATATGGAAAGGTACTTAAGGCCAGAATAGAACACGAATTCGCTGACTATGAAGCTGAAGAACAAGCTGGATTTCGGGCAGGAAGATCAACTGTTCGATCACCTTTTTTGTGTCACACAAATCCTGGAAAAATAGCATTTCGCTTGTTAAACTGTGGGACGTATTGGAGACAACAAACATCAACGCTACACTAATTAAAGCCGCCAAAGAAATATATAAAAACTCTATATAAAAATAAAAATCAAAAACTCAGTCTCCAGCGGGTTCATGCCAAATAAAGGATTAAAGCAGGCTTGCTGTCTATCCCCAACGCTCTTCAAAATATTTTGAGAAAAGATGCTGCAACAATGGAAAAAGAAATTTAGCTATATGGGTATCCCATTAAACGACAATACCATCTATACCTTAAGTAACAGACTCATGTTAGGGCATTGTAGGTTTTCTCATCAATTTTTGCTTAAGGGCCAACCACCGCCTCTATGTGATAAATGTAGTAATCCTTTAACTGTCAAACATATCCTTAAGGAATGTAGTCAGTTAATTAACCTAAGAGAGGCCTGCAATTTTTCGTCAGACATGTCAGTTATTTTTTCTACAAGTGAGCAACCAAAACATTTTGATTTTCTGGAAAGATCGGGATATATATCTAAAATATAGGTATCTAAAAAGCTACATTTTGGTTTGGTTTTTGGTTTACAACCAATTACTAATTAAATTGTACATATTTTTTTTTATTGTTTTATTCTATGTTGTTTTGTACCATTTACTTTATTTTACAAAATCAATGTCTGTACTGTTAACATATACAATCTGTCTATAAACGTGTTGTTTAGTTTTTACTTTTTGTCAAATATTGTACCGAACTAAAGTAGCAGATGATACGCCGCTAAATAGCCTTTGATGCTGATGCGGCTTGAAAGCTAAAATTTCTTCTTCTTCTTCTATACCTTAAGTTTTGTAGACGACCAAGTAGTACTGGCGCAAGACTCCGACGATCTCGAGAACCAGAAAGCTAATCGAAGAATACAGCAAATGAGGATTGGAGGCAAACTTAGATAAGGCGGAATATATGGATTCCAAGAAAACCTCCCCCTTGAAAACGGTCAAAATATTAACGGCTGCATAAATTGTAAATACTTGTGGGCCAAAATTTCAAGGGATTCGTGATAAAGTCATTAGGGACAGAAACGCTCAGGGAAGAAAGGCAATCTCTATGTTAAACGGCGAAATGTGGGATGGTAGCATCTCTAAATCCAACGAACGTCATTTATACAGCACTATAGTTAAAAGCATCGTTTGCTATAGCAGCTAAAAGATAAGATACGGCTAAAAGATTAGGGTGCGCACGCGCTGGAAGCGACATAATGGATTTCTGGAGACGGTCCTCAGGTAAATCCAGAATATTAAGGTGTATGAATAACAGAATACTAGAAGGATGAACATGACGACAGAGAAGAGTGGAAGACATTGCGATGGACTAAGAAGGCTAAATAGAGTTAGATATTTCTACAGGGTGTTTCAAAAAACATCATGTGCCATCGCTCGTGGGGAGATTCCTGGCGTAAAAGTAAGGTTTATTTTTCATATCAACATAGGTCTGATTCTGCTTTGTTTTGTAGCTACAGGGTGTTAAAGTCTTAATTTTCTTCCAAGTACTTTTAGCGTTTCGAATGAAATTTTTAAAGGAAAAGTTACTAGAAATGCGACATATTTTAAAGCTAAAAATATATGAAAAATAAATCTTATTTTTACGTGAGGAATCTCCCCACGAGAGATGGCACATGTTTTTCAAAACACCCTGTATATCTCTGGATAGTTCTCAGTCAAAAAAACCTTTTAAAAATGGGCATGTTTGTGTTGGTGCGGACGATCGAAATCCGCCCTAAACGGAGGAAATTTTACAAGTAGACTAACTGGGGCATTACAATATTGTCGCAATTTATTTCTTCCCCGTTTTTCTGGCCCGGACAATGGAACTTCGGCAACGGAACGGAGAAATATTTGGGGTGCCGGCGATTTTGCCGTGGCATTAGCCGACGGCAGACCATGGAGAATGTCCTAATATTCGGACATAAATCACCGCCGGACGAACGGTTTTGTCCGGCAGGAAAAATTGCCCGAATGGAAGCGACACATTTCTTGGCCGAAATAATATAAATGATCCGTTTTTTTTCTTAAATTAAATAATTTCGTCAATCGTTTTAACATTTCTGGGTATTTGTGTGGAATGCTTAATGATAAATTGAATCGCTCCAATGCCTCATCATGTAGAGAGCTGATGTTATGTGATACCTTATTAGGAGAAACCTTATAACGTATACAGGGTGGTCCGAACTGTATTCCGGAAACTTCAGCAGAATATTCAGCAGATAAAAATAAATAAAAAAGTTTGTATACATGTATGTCCTAAAATGCTTAGTTTTGGAGATGCAGGGTAGAAGTAATTTTTATTTCGATATTTTTCCAAATCATTTCTGAAGTAACATCAATATTTGGATGAAACTTGGTGTCTTTGAGTTTTTTGCCATGAAAATTTTGATTTTTACGTCAATATGACTCCTAATTGTAGGGGGCGCCACCTACATTTGTTTTAACTGTTTTGAAGAGTGCTGTTGAAGTTTCTGAACTACTCAATGAAAAAATGTACGTTTCCTAATTTTTATGTAAAAAATGTTTCTTAGTAAAAATGGCTACGATCAACCGTTCTCGAGATATTTAAAATGGAAATAGTCAATACATGTCATTATTGAAAGAAAATAATCATGAGTAGATATTTATTTTGACTTAAATGATAAATTTGGGAGCCTTTTATTTTTTAAAATTATTCATAAATTTTTCTTCGAAAAAATGATAATAAAACAGTTTCTGTTAAACTTTTGGCACAATAACATTTCAAATTTATGATTTCGGTCTAATAAGACGAAAATAAAAGACGAAAAGTTATTACCTACTCTTCAAACCAGTTAAAACGCATGCAGGTGGCGCCCCTCTGCAAATAGGAGTCATATTGACATCAAAATCAAATTTCTCATGTCTAAAACCTCCCAGACACCAATTTTCATTGAAATAAAAATGAAACTTCTACACCCTGTATCTCGAAACTAAGAATTTTAGGACATACAAACATTTATACAAACTTTTTACTTACTTTTATTTGCAGAATATGCTGCCGAAGTCATCGTCATCTGAAAATATGGCTATTAAATTATGTTGATGTTGCGTCGACGACTATGCTGCAGTATTTTTCTTTTGGCGATACAAACATAACGGTTATTGAGTTGCTAAAGTTATCGTTTTTTTTTCCTTGGCTGGAGGAGGATGGAAAATTATATTTTTTTGTAAGATAGTCGCTCAAAAACAAGGGTTCAAAAATTAATTTGGCTCAAAAAACAAAGGACTCTAAGCCGTCAAAGGTGATATATTCTGAATCTACATAAAATTTCCTGCATCTGTCATTTTCATAATCTTATGACTATATTTACTATTTTTCTGAGACCTTTAAAAATTGTAAAAAATAAAATGGGTATTTTTTGGACTTTTTTCCATACATATAGTCATGTAAATTGGCGATTTTTGCCATGTCACTGATTTTATTTAAATTCTTGCTATTTGCTAACTAAAAGGCGTAGAATAAGAAAATATAGGCCGTTGTGGTCTTAGAGTAGTTGAAAAAATTAATTTTCTCGCAAAACCAAGGAATCCAAGGATTTAAACATGTGTATGTTACAGACCATATACAAAAGGGCTAACCCATATATAAAAGGACTGAAGATTTTAGTCCATATGTGTAAGCAGCTTGTTTTTTCACAAACGGAAATTTAAAAAACAAAAAAAAAAGAAAAAAATTAACCCATAAAGATACGGCCTAGGCTGTATACTTACGGTCTGTTTTCACATGTGGTTTGTAACATATACAGGGTGAGCCTTAAATAAGTGCAAATATTTTAAGGGGTAGTATATTTTGACCCCAGTAACACTATTATGAGTTTTTTTTGCGAAAAATTTTGGAAATTTTTTTTAGTTTGTAATTAAAAAACATAATTTTTTGATAGTATGGCAACATAGGTAATAGATTAAATTTATAAGGAAGAAAATCCGGAAAAAATCCAGTGGTTTTCAAAATTTGAGCAAAAAATCATTTTTTTGGGGGAATTTTCAAAGTAAAATAATTTGGTTATTTGAAAAACGGTAAAGAGAAAAACGTTTCTTTTATCGAGGTCTATACCAGCCCTGAAGATATTTGTACTTATTTAAGATTCACCCTGTATATTCTGAATCTATATAAAATTTCCTACAAATAGATTTATTTTCATAAATTTATGACTCTATTTTCTATTACTTCTCTATGTTTACTATTTTTTTAAAGACCTTTGAAAACGTGTAAAAAATGTTCAAAAAAATTGTTTTTTTTTTCATAAATATACTCACGAAAATTTGTAATCTTCATCTCATGTCACGGATTTTATTAAAACCATAAGATATTCTCCCGATAAACAACTTCAAACCGATTTGTTTTCTTAGAGATCCAAGATCCTTCAGGGTTAAAGGGCAAAAAGGGGGGATGCTTTAGGAAAAATATATAGACAAAAGGGCCGAAAGGGTGGGAAGAGACAGGGCGAAGATGTTGCGCGGCAACGGAAACATTGTAAAGTCAAATGCCGGCGGTAAATCTGCCGCCCCGCTGTTTTATTTGACGTCGCTGCGGCGGGAAAATTAAATTTCGGGGAAATCCCGCACCCGCAGACATTGAATTATCCGAACGACCTAAAAGGGGGGACCGAAAAAAATATACGTATCTTATTTTCTTGATTTCTCCCGAAAGAAACCAGCATAGAAACATCGAAAATAAAAAATCAGTTAAAAATCTTAGCATTATCTTAAGCAGAAATACTCATCAGGAAGCATATTGAGCAACGTGTCTGTCAAAATCAACTCTGGATTAAGGAAAAACATCATTTTTTTGGAAATTTTCAAAGTAAAATAACTCCTTTATTTTGGACTTATTTGAAAAACGATAAAGAGAAAATATGTTTCTTTTATCGAGATCTATCACCCCTTCAAATACTTGCACTTATTTCTGGGACACCCTGTATATACTATTCTATCAATTTTTTTTGTAAAGTTACTTATATTTTTTTCAGTCTAGAAGCACAGGCCAAGATCTTTATCAAAGTACCTAGACCTAAAACCACAAAGGGACTGCAGGATTGATCAACAAAATGTCTCTTAAACTTTCTTAACCTGTATCAAGGAACTCTTTGCTGCAGACTCTGCGAGATGGATCCTGAAACAGCTACATGTGAGTATAACTGTGAGGCTCTGAATCGCCAGAAAGTAGTGCTTGTCAATATGCATTCAACATAAAAAGAGAGCCATATTGCTTTTGCTATAGCCACTCCCTTAAGAACAGAGACAAAGACTCTTGTCTCAATAATTTACACGGCAGAGGGGTTAAAAATGGTCAGTTCATTTTCCGAATACGTACACCTACCAGTGTCGTTATCGCCAGGGAGATCTGTATGGACAAAATGTCCATTTCTCTCCCTCTTCAATGGCTATTTACTTTTCATATGTGCTCTAGTGGAGGAAAAAGGGGTGTTATTGTTTGCTAAATATGTCCGGTCAGTATTTTTTGTTTATAAGCTGGCACCGAGGGCGTTTCCAACTTCATTCTTGGTTTCTGTTTACTTTTTTTAGTTGGCAAATGACCACAGACAACTCAAGTGTTTGTCTTCTTCTGGTCGTTTGTGATTAGTCTATTAAACATTTGTAGACTGATTTTTGTTTCTTTCTGTACACCTGGATGGGTCTCAAAAGCGGCTCACCCCCTATACCTTTTTTATTTTTTCAGATAACAAAACGAGATTTATGACATTACGAGATGTTAGTATATGACATAAATTAGGATTGATTGACGTATTCAATTGATTTTGATCACTTCCTGTTTCACCGGAAATTACTACAACTTTTTTTAAATGACACCCCCGGTATTTTTTACTTTATTCGATAGAATATGACACTCTTAATATAATGACATATCATATGTCAACTTTTGACATTTTTGCATTTGGTTTATTTGAAATTGTAACATGTGGTTCGTAACGACAATTTGACTCGAAATACCAAGTGTGTGGAACCAAACTATTCGTAAAAAATGCTTTTTCCAAATATGCTAATGAGCCACCCTTGTTCCCTTTGAAAAAATTGAGATATGATTAAAAATACGATTTGGGCATCTTTTAACCGGCCAGGCCAAGACACGAAAAGCATTAAACGGTCAAATCTATTTTTTCAAAGCTTCTTGATTAAACATTTAAGTATTATTTAGTATTTTTAACACAATTATGACACTCTAGATTAAAATTTAAAACGATTTGTTTTTAAGCGAAATTTTCAAAAGTTAGCATATGATATCTCATTCTATTCAGAGTACTCATTTTCTATCGAATAAAGTAAAAAAATACCGAGGGTGCCGTATAAAAATCAAAAGTTGTAGTAACTTTCGGTGAAACAGGAAGTGACCGAAAAGAATTGAATATATATCAATCAATTCTAATTTATGTCATATTCTAACATACCAAATTTCGTTTTTTTATCTGAAAAAATAAAAAAGTTATAGGGGTGAGCCGCTTTTGAGACGCACTCGGTATGGTAATGTATACAGTGATAAAAAAGATAGACTTGAACTAAAGTCGTCATCGTTCTTGAAAAAAAAATTAGTGGCAAGTGAATTTATTTTAGCGTAAAAGAAAATATTTTGCCTGAAGAAAAACTCTCTTAACTCAAGAAAACTGGTTCTCTTGAAAAATTCGAAAATTTCTCTTGAATTTTTTTTCATTCAACCAAGTGCAAGTTACTTTGTTTTGAGATAATAAGAAAAATACGCCAGGAAGTACTTCATTCAGGAAACATGGTCATTTTTCCAATAGCTAAATACTCTTTTGATGAAAAAGAATAACAACACGCAAAGACGATGACGAAGGACGGTATATACAATCAGTCGGCAGCCCGATCAGTCGTACATCATAGTACGCACGGGTTTTGTTGCTTGGAATTTTTCACTTGGAATTTTGCATAATTTGATTTATAAACGCATATCGTATAACAAATTAGTGATCGTTATTAACATGCAATTGTCATTTTTTATGGACAAATTTTAGGATATATGGATTCTTTAAAGGAGTTTCTGAAAAAATAGAAATTAGAGCATTTATTTGCTATATTTGAAGGTATAGTCTGTAAAACGAATAACTTTGAATTTGACAGTTCCCGCGGGCTTTTCTAGTGTTAGTTTTATTAGGTTAGCAACTTGCGGGCCATGCTGATGCAATGCCAATAATTACAAAAATTTTAAAATTTCAAGTCGTATTAAAAATTCAAAATGTGACCAACCCTTATAATTTTAATAATTTATTTGCTTTACTTTGAAATCGTGATGTAACATTTCTTTTTAATTGTACAGTGATGAACCAATTCCAAAAAATACCAAGGAGAAGAAATAACTACTATCGAGGAAAATAATAACATTTCACTTTACTTACTACAGACCATACCTTTGACTAAAATTCTCTACAACTTGTATAAGTAATTTATCAATTATTTTTATTTATTTTTTATTTATCATTTTAAAGCCCTGAGACTGTATGATGAGTTATAATGTTTCATATTATGAATTGAGGACTTAATTAAATTTACCAGGTTTTCATATATTTTAATTTGGCAAATCCTGAGAAAATCAGCTCAACGCTAAGGAATCTTAAATTTTCGTTATTTTCAACATAACAAAACTCTCTTTACATAAGCTAGTTGTTTACCAACCGAGATTGTGCTTCTCTGAATAGCACCATCTCCTCTTACCCAAGAACTAATAAGTCGTACCTTATTGGGTCAAAAGCATCCTGCAACCAAACGAACTACCAGCTAATTATAACTTGAAGCCTTTGAAACTCACTTTCGCCATTTCGTATAATTGTTTCCGCCATTTTGTTTTCGATCGGCATCACGATTTTCCACTAACCAACCGCATTCCTCAAAGATGCCTTCCACTGTCTCCGTGCTTCATAGAAATAGAAAACCACCAATCGCAAAGATCGTTAATTGATACAGGTCGATAATTGGTCGATCTAATTTATTTAATTATATACTTGATTTCCAATAAGTGCAGCTTTGAACTTTTTTTAACTAATGAAGAATTATCGAAATGCTTGTTTAAGTATTTTTTTAAATTAGATGTCAAGATCAGTTTTTGATTTTATAATTAATGCGGAATTTACTGCCATTAATTTAAGTAGTTAATTAAATTATAGCAATTAAAATATTACTGTTATTACTGTTAGGAATATGTTAAAGAATTTACGACAATTACTGAACGACTAAGGCTTCATTCGGAATCTCGAAATTAGTGGAATAAACTAGTGGTTTCAATTATAATTTATAATTAAGAGTTTACGATCATTCACAGTGTCTTAATAAATACTTAAATTAAAATTAATAGAATACCCTAGCAAGAACTTGCGGTAGTCAAATGCAACCATAGACAAAAAAAATAATTAGCTTATAAAACAGTAAACCTTTAATTTCTAGCCACAATTTTTTTTGAGTGATGATAATCAAAGACCAAATTGACATTACTCGCTTTTTTTCAAGAATAATTAGTGGAAAAAGTTAAAAGTTTGTTAACTTTTTTTCTACTAATTGAAAATTACAAATTTTTTTTATTTTAAATTACTTACATTGAAATTAGAGGGAACAAACTATTTCGAGGCAAAAAAAAAAAACATTACTGGAAAGTTACGAGCGTAATTGATGAAAGAAGCTTCTGCTTTTCTGCTTAATTGAATATTCCTACCGCTAATTTTGACGTTGTGAATACTTACATTGAAATTAGGGGAACAAACTAATTTATTCCACTAATTTCTAAACCAAAGTGACATTACCAAAGGAATTTTGAAGTATAGTGAGTGGAAAAAAGTTACTTTTTCTGCTAATTGAAAATTACTACCTACCACTAATTTTGACGTTCTGAATGCTCATATTGAAATTAGAGGAACAAACTAATTTATTCCACTAATTTCCAGACCGAAGTGACATTACCGGAAAATTTGGAAGTATAATTAGTGGAAAGAGTTAAAAGTTTGTTAACTTTTCTGCTAATTGAAAATTACCACTTAATTTTGTTACGTTGTGAATGCTTACATTGAAATTAGGGTACAAACTAATTTATTCCACTGAATTTCGATACTAAAATGACATTACAGGAGAAGAGGAATTTTAAAGAGGTATAATTAGTGAAAATGTTAAAGTTTCTTAACTTTTTTTGCTAATTGAAAATTACTACCGCTAATTTTGACGTTCTGAATGCTTACATTGAAATTAAGAGGAACAAACTAGTTTGTTAATTTCTAGACCAAAGGTGACATTTACCGGAAGAAATTTTGAGTATAATTGGTGAAAAGAGTTTCTTAACTTTTTCTGCTGAGGTGAAAATTACTACCGCTAATTTTGACGATCTGAACGTAAGTCGATTCAAATTTTACATAAAAAAAAAAAACTAATTTATTCCACTAATTTTCTAGACCAAAGTGACATTACCGGAAAATTTTTGAGGTATAATTAGTGGAAAAGTTTTTTTTTTTTTTTTTTTTTTATTTATTTGAAAATTACTACCGCTAATTTTGACGTTGTGAATGCTTACATTGAGTGGGAGGTACAAACTAATTTATTCCCACTAATTTCGATACTAAAATGACATTTACGGAAAATTTTTAAATTTATAATTGGTGAAAGTATTTAAAGTTTCTTAACTTTTTTTATTATAATTATATGTTAATTGATAATTACTACCGCTAATTTTGACAGTCTGAATGCCCATTTGGAGAGGTGGGAACAGAGCTAATTTATTCACTAATTTCCTGAATAAGAAGTGACATTACCGGAAGGAATTTTGGGGAATTATAGTGTGAAAAAAGTTAGTTTCTTAACTTTTTCTGCTAATTGAAAATTACCACCGCTAATTTTGACGATCTGAATGCCTTACATTTAGAGTGGGAGAAACTATTTATTCCACTAATTTCTAGACCAAAGTGACATTACCGGAAGATTTTGAGAATTATAATTGGTGGAAAAAGGTTTCTTAACTTTTTCTGCTAATTGAAAATTACTATCGCTCATTTTGACGTTGTGAATGCTTACATTGCTTGAAATTAGGGTTACAAACTAATTTTATTCCACTAATTTCGATGCTAAAATGACGGTACAGGAGAAAATTTTAAGAGGGTATAATTACTGAAAGAGTTAAGGTTTGCTTTTTTTCTGCTAGTGAAAATTACTACCACTAATTTTGACGTTCACAGATACTTACATTGAAATTAGAGGGACAAACTGTATTCCGCTAATTTCTAGACCAAAGTGACATTACCGGAAAATGTTGAAGTATAATTAGTGGAAAAAGTTCTTAACTTTTTCTGCTAGTGAAAATTACCACTAATTTTGACTAGATGCTTACATTGAAATTAGGAGGGAGCAAACTAATTTATTCCACTAAATTTCTGAATGAATGACATTTACCGGAAAATTTTGGAGGTATAATTAATTGGAAAGAGTTCTTAACTTTTTTCTGCTAATTGAAATTACTACCGCTAATTTTGATATTCTGAATTGAATTTTGCTTACATTGAAATTAGAGGGACACAAGAGCTAATTTATTCCACTAATTTCGATGCCAATATGACATTACTGGAAAATTTTAAAGAGTATAATTAGTGAAAAGAGTTAAAGAGTTTGTTAACTTTTTCTCCTAATTGATAATTACTACCATAATTTTGACGTTCTGAATACTTACCCATATTGAAATTAGGGGAACAAACTAATTTATTCCACTAATTTTCTAGACCAAAGTGACATTACCGGAAAATTTGGAAGTATAATTAGTGGAAAAAATTTCTTAACTTTTTTCTGCTAATTGAAAGTACTACCATAATTTGACGTTGTGAATGCTTACATTGAAGTGGGAGTTACAAACTAATTTATTCCACTAATTTCGATACTAAAATGACATTACAGGAAAATTTTAAAGTATAATTAATGAAAAAGTTAAAAGTTCTTAACTTTTTCTGCTAATTAAGAAAATTACCACTCATTTTGACGTTGTGAATACTTACATTTAGAGTGGGGTACAAACTAATTTATTCCACTAATTTCGATACTAAAATGACATTTACAGGAAAATTTTAAAAATTATAATTAGTGAAAATGTTAAAGAAGTTTCTTAACTTTTCTGCTAATTGAAAATTACCACCACTAATTTTTAGGCGTTATGAATGCTTACATTTAGAGTGGGGAGGAACAAACTGATTTATTCCACTAATTTTCTAGACCAAAGTGACATTACCGGAAGGGTTTGAAATTATAATTAGTGGAAAAAATTTCTTAACTGCTAATTGAGAGAATTACCTACCACTCATTTTGACGTTGTGAATGCTTACATTTGAAATTAGAGGTACAAACCCAAGTTTATTCCACTAATTTCGATACTAAAATGACATTACAGGAAAATTTTAAAGGAGTATAATTGGTGAAAAGGTTAAAAGTTTCTGCTTTTTCTGCTAATTGAAATTACTACCATAATTTTGACGTTATGGTGCTTACATTAGAATTAGAGGAACAAACTAATTTATTCCACTAATTTCTAGACCAAAGTGACATTACCGAAAAATTTTGAAGTGTAATTAGTGGAAAAGTTTCTGCTTTTTCTGCTAATTGAAATTACTACCACTAATTTTTGACGTTCTGAATGCTTACATTTGAAATTAAGGGGAACAAACTAATTTTATTCCGCCTAATTTCTAGACCAAAGGTGACATTACCGGAAGGAAATTTTGGAATTATGGTGGTGGAAAAGAGTTTCTCTTTTCTGCTAATTGAAATTACCACTAATTTTGACGTTCTGAATGCCTTCCATTGGGGAATTAAAGGGAACAAACTAATTTATTCCACTAATTTCGATGGCAATGAAACTGATACAGGAGAGCTTTAAAGAGTATAATTGAGTGAAAAGGTTAAAGTTTCTTAACTTTTTCTGCTAATTTGAAAATGACTACCATAATTTTGACGTTCTGAATGCCCACATTGAAATTAAAGGAAAAACTAGTTTGAACTTGGGGTTGGGATGTGAAAGCTTTGAATTGTCTGTTTATGATTTTTTATGGTTTCTTTTTTAATTTTTGTTTATGTTACGTTTATTAAAATTGACATAAAAAAACTACTAAATTAGTAAGGATCCTTAGGTTAATAATAAGAACCATTTTATTTTGATTATTTCACAATAATTTCTGAGTAACGTCAATATTTGGACGAAAATTGGTGACTAGGTGTTTTTTAACATGAGAGAAATTTGATTTGATGTCAACATGAGACTCCTACGTGTAGAGGGCGCCACCACCACAGCATATTTTTCACTCGTTTGAAGAGTAATAACTTTTCGTTCGTACCTGTATAAAATTACCTGACTAAAAATGTACATTTACGACGTTTTCTACGTAAGTCTCTGGTAAAAATCGCTATAAGTATGGATTCTCAAGATATTTGGAATCAAGTGCTCAAAACCACCTGTCATCATTGACATAAATTTAACATATTGACTAAATAGTTGTGGAGCTGAAATCTTAAATTTGAAATGTTTTTGTGTCAAAGTTCAAAGAAACGGTTTTATCATCATTTTTCGCAAGAAAATTTATGATTACCGAAGTTCCCGGAATGTAGTTCGAACCCTGGCCTTTGCGGTGTGTTTTGCCTGTTTAATTGCGTGATTAATACTGCACACCACACAAGTCATGTCAATCATATCATAGGCTTCGTATCAGTGATATCAAATAAAATTTCTCCTGTAATTATTTCCTTGATTTTCTAAATCCCATCAGGGTGCCTCATACATAGACTTCTCCCATCAAAAAAGCCACAATATTAGGACAGGCATTATACCAGATTATCTCTTGATATAATTACCAGGCTTATAACTAAAACAGTAATCACATCCAATCATTTTCCGTTTCTCTCACTCCTTCGCATTCACAGATACCTCCTCCTTATCTTTTTCACTTCTTGCCGGCTTAATAGATTCCTTCTTGGCGGCATGACATCAAAGCGACGACGGCGTACTATCAGTACCGAACAAACTTACACACACTTGTCCAGCAAGAAAGGGAACCGCGCATATGTAAGATTTGCGTAAGGTAGCTCTCGAGCTGCTAGAGCAAATATGTTTGCCGGGTGATCTCTCGCGAGTGCTTTCCGCTGTTCCGACAAAGTACTCCCGGTTTGCTCAGCATGCTGCTTGTTGCTCGTTTTTTTCCCCGGGTTTCTTGGTCGAGGCGCAGAGAGATTTCTAGTAGGTAGCCGGTATATTATTTGTAGAAGATTGTCGATTGGTGCTTTATGAAGGGAATCAATCTGATATTGTTGGTTCTGGGATAATAGAAGAAACTGGGAGTAGTGGAATTGAGGAAATTTGTTTAAAGTGATCGGGTAAAGAGCTAGAGATAGGGAGGGTGGGTTTAAAACGGGTACAGTTTTTTTTGTAGAGAAGAAGTTAAAAAAATCAAATTTTTTTTTTTTTTTTTTTTTTTTTTTAACCTTTTTAAAATACTTGTACTTTCTGGGACACCCTGTATAATTTTAAAAATTTCAAAATATGTAAAAACAATTTTTTTTTAAATAAATTATGCTTGTCCAAAACTGTTCCCGAAAGACTAGCATTTTAAAATGGCAAATGTGTAATATTTGAGGGGGCGTTTTCACCCCTCTTGGAATTTGGGATTCGAAACCCTCCTTATCGAACCTCTACACCCACAGTCAATCCGTTTGCCAAAATCAGCTTTCGGCAATCCAAACAATTTCAGAATCAATGGTCCCTCCAATGGTCCATGTGCCACCCTGTGCAAATTCCATAAAATCTTGGGAATATGTCAAATAAATATACGTTCCGGCTTCCACCTTGGGGTTCGGTTCAGCGTCCATGCCCATCGAACCTCTACACCTAGGGTCAGTCTGTTTCAAATCCGGCCTTGGGATCGTGATTAATCCGATCCGGGTCGGGATTGTGTGTTGGTTTCCTCTTGGGTTCCATGTGCTGGCCTCACTTCCGGCCTGTATGCCACGTTGGTGGTTTGGGGCTGGGATCGTGGTGTCAGTCCCATGTGTCAGTCCTTGGGATTTTATATGATGGGAATGGGTCATTCATCCAGGTTATTAAGGCCATGTCTCCGGGATTCCATGGGTCTCCCAATCCTCCACATCCAGTCCAGGGATTCCACTGTCCATTTATTTCCATACCACCACCCTCAGTACCACATCCACCCGGCCCCACCGGCTTACCAGGCCCATGCTTGGTACAACCACAGCAGACCACCATGCATTTTTCCACTTTTCCACGTGAGGTCCACAGTTCCATCTCACTCGGGTCCATTCATGCGTTCCAAGTCCGGTCCTTGTTGGTGGGGTTCCAGCCGTTGGTTCACTATGTGTGGTCATGGTCCACTGCTTCAGTTGTCCATGGTTCCATAGGGGGATTCTCAATCTTCCTTGTTAGTCCATTTCAAAGTCTATATAGTTTTAAAGGGTTGTCGTCCTTGATTCAGGGATTCTAATTCCATCCTGTGTTCCTTCGGTCATTTTCTCCCTCCATTCCAGGAATGATTCGTGATCCCGGCCCTGGCCATTGTGTGTGTGTGTGTGTGTGTCTATTGATATTGGCTGTGTGATATTATTATTATTATTGATATTATTGGGTTTGGT